>NC_041389.1:178580588-178590253 GCF_002162155.2 Triticum dicoccoides | reverse complement strand
TGAGGGGGAGGAGAGGAGAGGTGTTGGTTTGATGTGTTTAGAGGGGGGGGGTGCTTGGGTATTTATATTAGGGAGGGGAGGGTTTTGCTTGGGGTAGGGGACAAGAAATAGACTAGGATTAGGAAACAAAAGAGGGAAAAGATCTAGAAAAAAAAACGAAAGTAGATGAATCCTACTAGGAATCCACAAAGGATGGCGGCTCCCTGGTGCACGCGCGCTATGGCCTCTTGGCCGGCCGGCGGCTAGTGGCTTGGGCCTTTGGCCCAAGGCGCTGCGGATTTTTTTTTTTTAAACGGTCTCGCGCGCAGAAAAATAAATAAAAGAAAATCTAAACGAACTCCAAAATTAATAAAGTAAATTTTCCCCGACTCCTAAAAATGAGCCGAACAAAATGAACTTTTCTCCGAACCTAAAAAGCAAATTTTGAAAACGCACAATTTTCCCTATCCGAATAAAATGCGAATAAAACTCCGGCAAACAAAATTTGATCTATTTATTAAATCTTCATTTTCCTAAATTTGGGAAAGTCATATTATTCCCTCTCTTATATTTTTGATAACGGAAAATAATTGAAGATGAAATAAATAAATCAAATGATCCTCTTTTCAATTCGAGAAAACTCTCAAATATGAAAATAACGAAATCTCCAACTCTCTCCAAGGGTCCTTGAGTTGCGTGAAATTTCTAGGATCGACCAAAATGCAAGAAAATAAAATATGCATGATGATCTATTCCAAATTGAAAATAAATTCAAAGGGGCTTTGAATTTAATTCTTTGAAACTTCCAACTCATATTTCATATAATTTGAAGAAGTCATTTTATCTTCTCTCGTGAAAATCATTGAGTTGCTTAAAGTTTCTGAATTGGAAATATTTCCAAATGAAATTCAATTATTTTTCAAACACCCTTTTCATTTTTAAATGGAAGAAGTCATGTCATCTTCTCTCTAGGGTTTTGTGTTTGAAAAGCATTTGAATTCACGGAGATCAGAAAGCAAATATGAAAGTTTGGGAAAGTCCTTTTATTCCCTCTCATTTAACTTTCAAAAAGTTTCGAATTCACTCACTTTCAGTCAATCAATCAAGCAATCAATCAAATCTATCTATTTGTTTATAACATTCCAAAATTTAGAATTTTGGGATGTTACACTAGGGCTAGACACAAAGAGGAGAGCCGGTTTACGGTGACTCCCTCGTGATGATAATGAGACCTAGCCTCAAACAGCATGTAGGGTTTTTACCGGATGATGTTTCCCAGGGCCCGAAGCTGTCTAAATCCCTGTCTTGTGTTGCGTCTCTTGATTCCTCTCAACCCCTCTCAAGCTATCACATAGATGCGTTGGCCTCGCGACTAAGTCCTCACACTAAGGACATCTGCCGTGACAAAACCACGACAGTTGGCGCCCACCGTGGGGCCTGCGCACGGTGGTGTTGAGTTCTTGAAGGGATCTCCCCTAAGGTTTCAAGAAGTTTGCGATTAGCCGGATGAAGAAGAACCGATGCGGAAGAATCGCGCAAGATGACTCGGCATGGGACAGCTTTTTAGCAGTTCATTGTTTATAATCAGAAGTTGTGATTAATTCTACAGGATCAAGACAAGAGCTAAGGGCTGCGTACGGTCGCCGGAAGCGCCGTGGTGATCCGCCAGTCAGATCGTTTTCGTGGACCGCCACAAGTTGCCAATCTGACACACTGCTGTTGCAGTGAAAGAAAAAAAAATACGACGGCCGCCGATGGATCGTGTGCGTGCACGGCTGCTGCATCGATTGAGAGGATGTTCAAAGGGATCAAGCAAAAGAAAATCAAAGTCGGCCATATTCTTCGAAGACCCGAAGACCAGATTAAAAAAAATAGGGACTTGTGGAGCGCCCTAGGATTGTGCGTGCGCGTGCATCAGAAGGAATATTAAACAAGTATATCAGTACGACAAGACAAAAAAGAAATAGTACTTTACGTTCAGATCAGCTATCATATCCGAATTCTACTCAGTACTGGTGCAAGTTCAGCAAGACAAATCCAAATCGGATAGCTGCCTAATTAGCCGGTCTAATCTGGGGCTGAGGTGAGGTAAACTTGGATATCTCTCTACGAGGAGATCAAAGGCAGCTGCTGTTTTCTTCATCACATGAAGACAAAGAAAAAAAACGGGACAAAGGAGGAGAAGGTCACGTGGAGACATCAGGTGTTATTTACTCTATCTATTTCATCAGCATGTAGTAATTCGCCTGGGAACAAATTACTCTGGCGTGTAATATTTTTTATGCAGGACCACTATTAAAAGAAAAAAGGGGCGGTGCTATACCACGGATGCATGTTCAGCGGTGCTGCATGGCTTCACAGGCACGCGTGTCGCGGTCCAGTTTACATCAAATGCGCCAGCTGACTCGCCCGTAAGCACCGCCTTACAATGCCACGGACGACTTGCCCGTCCGCCCTCGCGGCCGATTCACGTATCCGCGCCAGCTTACAAACGTCACAGCCGACTCACCCATACGCACCGGTTTACCACGCCGCGGCCGGTTCACCCGTGAGCGACTTCAACTTCACCTAGCGATCATCAATTTCATGGCGGATTATTTCCGGCCCGGCGCATCAGGTGATGTCCATCTAGAATATATTTTATTAGTACATATTATTTTTGTCAAAGAGTAGTTTATCTTTGCCTTGGTCTGCAATATTGTATGCAGGACAATTATTCATTATAGACGTGGTTTATACCATGGGTACGAAGCACGCGCTGGCAACGTCCTGCCCGGTGTTCGTCCGTGCCACATTACGCGGTGAATGGACGCATAGAAGACGCCGCCCTTACAGCCCGGTTTACATCAGCTTGCCGGGACCGTGCCTGCGTTTGACTCGCCCGTCCGAACCGGTTTACAACGCCGCAGCCGACTCATTTGTCTGTGCCGCCTCTGATGCTGCGGTCGTATTTTCCGTCCGTCTCTCGCGGCCTGGTCTACATCAACATACCGGGCAGCACCTGTCTGCATGAGCTGTTTATTGAGTATGAGCAAGTCACAACTTGGGTAGCCCGGTTCTTTTCAACAAATTGGAGGCGAATTATCATCAACCGTCGTCTGCATTGGATGGCTTAATGGAGGGGCACACAAGTCGCCGCCACTATAGTTTGGTTAAA
Organism: Triticum dicoccoides; assembly: GCF_002162155.2. Lineage (NCBI taxonomy): Eukaryota > Viridiplantae > Streptophyta > Magnoliopsida > Poales > Poaceae > Triticum > Triticum dicoccoides. Next base: position 178,587,117 of record NC_041389.1, on the reverse strand, counting down.
CTTCAAAGAGCCAGTTGGAAGGAACCATTGGCCGAGTTGCTGACACGGCTCATACGGGATCATTTATAACCCACCGCAGTCACCTCAACCTTCTGTGGATTCACATCATGCTATCAACACCAATGATATACAAGTTATACCGGTTTATATCACGGTCAAATATGGAGAGTTTCAAGCCAACTCCTCGAGTCACCTTGAGACTCGGGGGCTACGATGACATGACTCAGCAAATCTTGCCAGTTTTAGCAAATTTAAGAACCCCAGGATGATGGAGGGAAAGATAACCTGGTCCCGGAGGCTACTGTTATTTGAAGGCCGTCAGAAAATTTCCGGCTTAGAAAGTATATGACAGTTACAAAATCCCGGCTCAATGAAGAAGTTCCGGGTCATCAGAAAGGATTCCGGTTTAAAATCCGGTTCAAGGGAAGTCAGTCTCACTGAAGCTGTCAAATGTCCGGTTTACAATCCGGTTCAAGGGAAATATGTTCTCCCACAAAGCTCTGAAGCTCTCAAATCTGGTTTGAAAATGTCCGGTTCAAAAAGGAATTAACTTCTCGCAAGTTCGAGTTGAAAGGCCATCAGAAAATTTCCGGCTGAAAATGAAGATTCCGGTTTGCAATACGGTTTAAGGAAAATTTGTTCTCCCACAAAGCTTTGAAGCTCTCAATATCCGGTTCAAAATTCCGGTTCAAGAAGAATTTATCTCTTGCAAAAAAGTTAAAAATTACCGAAGAGGACCTGTTGCCATGATGCGCGGTTCAAACATGGGTATCCTGTCTTATTGGCCTAACATATTATTGATCACATGGGGGCTTCTGCTTCATAAAGCGGGGTCTCTGTCTTTCTTATCATGCGTGGTTACATGGAGTGGCTCTGTTTTTAAAGCGGACTCCGGTTTACCCCTTGACATTTGCTTTTTATACATCACTGGGGGCCTTGGTCGTGTCCGAACCAACGCGACACCTTTTGATAGGCGACAGCCACCAGATCACTTGGGGACATGGTCAAGTCTGAACCAGTCACGCCTCTTGGTCGGCCTAAGGCCATAAAATCACTTGGGGGCTTGGTCGAACCCGAACCATTGCCACGCCTCTTGATCTGGCATATATGCCACGAATCATTTGGGGACCTGGCTGACTTGAATCATTGTCACTCCTATTGGGGGCTTGGTCCTGTCCGACCATGGTAATACCATCTGATCAGCTCAGTATAGCATATTTTTGCAAACGGTTTTTATCATTGCCTTTGCTTCCATATTTTTTTCATAACTGTCATTTGATTTTTGTTGCGTTTTTTAAACCGACAATGTTTTAATCCGGTTCAACTATCAATTACAAATTGACGGAACACGGTCAAGTCCTAATCCGGCGGCCATCTGCCCGGTTTGATTTTCTATTATCATCCTATTATGGAGTAAACCGGCGTTCATTAACCCGGCTTGACTTTCAATTACAAGTTGTCAATACAGGATCAAGTCATAATCTGGAGACTATCAGCCCGGTCTGGTTTGACTATGAGTCGCCAGTATTATATATGGTTAAACCGGTGTTTATCACAACCCGGTACGGTTTATCATCAACCGGCATAGTATGAAAGGAGTTATCATTACTCAAGATTGGGGTTATCACTCTTACTACAAAAAGTTGGTAAAACCAGCAATGTGATTCAATATCACAGGTATGATATATTTCATATTTGATTATTCTTAAGTGCAGCCTTGGTTATAAACCCAGGTTATATGTTGGGCATTATGACCCGTCCGGCGGTAAACCGCCAGGACACTTTAAACTTGTTGTATGCAGAAACAGGTTGAATAAAGCATGATTATAAATCGTTGGCGTTTATTAAACCGGCCTGGCTTTTGAATATAAGTCACCAATATATATTTGGATTGTGACATTGGAATCATGCGCTTATAAATCATTGGGTTATATTATTCAAATAGCCGAACTTGGCTGAATTTTCATTATGATATTGAATGAATATGGTTTTCATACCGGATTATATTATCTTGAATAGCCAACATGGCTGGATTTTTATTAATAACCGATATTATTGAGGTTTTCAAAGTCGCTTTAGCGCACTGGATATTATTTTATCAAAGGATATGGTTTATTCTACAATTGAAGGAATAGTCCTGAGTCGCTGCAGGCTTACGGCCCGGCACTTGGGGGATACATTATTCATATTGAGGTTATATGCAAGTCTCATGTCGCTGCAAGCATGCACCATGACACTTGGGGGCTAATGCAAAGTCATTTTTTGCTCATTTTATTGAAGACCCGACTCATCATATCATAATGAGCCGGCCCTTGGGGGCTACCAATTGCTCCTGTCAAACATTCAAGGTATACAAGACTTAATCCATTATATTAAAGGGTTCATTGCTCGGTTGGTAAAACACAAAGCTCTTAACCTTGTGGACGTGGGTTCAAGCCCTACGATGGAAGCTACATTATAAGATGTTATTTTCATTGAAGTATATATAAAGTCCCAGCTCAATAATTATCTTATTGAGCCGGCCCTTGAGGGTTACACATTGTTGTTACATTCTACATGATCATATTTTCAAAAGTCCCTGCTCATTATTGCATAATGACCCGGCCCTTGGGGGCTACACTGGTTGAAGTTTTTTGAGCATCAGGCAATTACAAGTCCCAGGTTGCTGCAAGCATGACAACCCGACACTTGGAGGCTACATAATATGGAGTGTTCAGTTTTTATTCGTGACTGGGATGAACAACAGGGATTTCTTCATCCGAGGCAGTATTCATATTGAAGCAAGTCTTAAACCATCACTTTGTTCTGCTCAAGACTTGGGGGCTACAGGTAATATGCATATAAGGAGAAATATTTTCAAATTCTCAGTTTTGAGCAAACCAGATTGACCCGGTGTCACCAATTAATCATTACGACCCTGTGGCTGCAACCCGGCATCATCAACAATCATAACCCGGCGTCTATAAACGGTCATAATCCAGAATCATCAGTTTTATAACCCGGCCACTTTGGTAATGTTAAACCGGCAAGTTTTTACATCTTCAACCCGGTTGAATATCAGATGAGTATTTCAAAGACCAATATCTCTTAAACCGGCGCTTTGGAAGAAGTGGATTATTCTTCACAATATTTTTTCTATAAGAAACCAACATCAGCAATTTGAGTATGAAGCTGGTTATTAACCCGGATTTTTTAGAAGGAGGAAATGACAAGGACTTAAGGACGATCAGGTGCCGGTTTACAAGAATTCTTAATCCAGAGCACAACCTGTCAAATTTGTTCTTGTGTTTATTTTTGCAGCATAAGTTTACCATGGATAAATCCAAGCTAAACTTGGGGGCTAATGTTGGGGATATGCCCCGCGGCGTAAATCGGACGGAAGGATAAGCCGGCCGGACTTGGCGATTCACCGATGACCTGCACAGACCAGACGGTTTACAGTTCATTGGTAATCCGGCAGGCGGGCCAGAGGAGCGACAAGACCCGGTGGCCCGTCTGGCGGTTCATGAAGGCCGGTTCATATTATGGTGGGCCGGTTTAAGAGGAAAGGAATATTTACCTTACAAAGAGTTAAGACCAGGACTTGTATCCGGTTTGTATTAGAGATAGACTAGTCCTAATCCTAATAGGACTCCACATGTAACTCGCCCCTTCAACATATATAAGGAGGGGCAGGGCTCCCCAAAGAGGGACAGACAACAATCAATAATCTCTAGGGCTAGACACAAAGAGGAGAGCCGGTTTACGGCGACTCCCTCGTGATGATAATGAGACCTAGCCTCAAACAGCATGTAGGGTTTTTACCGGATGATGTTTCCCGGGGCCCGAAGCTGTCTAAATCCCTGTCTTGTGTTGCGTCTCTCGATTCCGCTCAACCCCTCTCAAGCTATCACATAGATGCGTTGGCCTCGCGACTAAGTCCTCACACTAAGGACATCTGCCGTGACAAAACCACGACATTTCCCCTATGTGATCAAGTACATTAAAGGTAAGGAAAATGTAGTTGCGGATGCACTTTCACGCATATGCACGCTTGTCACTAAACTTGAGTTGAATGTTATTGGCTTTGAGCACATAAAAGACTTGTATGCTAATGATCCATCTTTTGCGACTCCTTATGCTAAATGTTTGACACATACATCTTGGGAACAATATTACATCAAGGATGGTTATCTTATGAGAGCTAACAAACTATGCAATTCCCGAGTCTTCTCTTCGTTTGCTCCTTTTGCAAGAGGCTCATGGAGGCGGACTCATGGGACATTTTGGACACGACAAGACATTCGCCACGCTCTCTAAGAACTACTTTTGGCCCAAGATGTTCCGAGACGTCTCACGCTTCAACACCCGATGTTGTACATGTCGCAAAGCTAAGTCTAAAGCTCAATCCCATGGTCTTTACATGCCTCTTCCTATTCCTTATAAACCTTGGGAAGACATTAGCATGAATTTTGTACTTGGTTTGCCTAGAACTCAAAATGGCAAGGATTCCGTGTTTGTTGTTGTGGACCGATTTTCTAAGATGGCACATTTCATTCCTTGCAACAAGATAGACGATGCTTCACAAATTGCAAAACTCTTTTGTAGGGAAATCTTGCGTCTCCATGGAGTACCAAAGACAATCGTCTCCGATCACGATGTCAAGTTCTTGAGTTACTTTTGGAAGACCCTATGCGCCAAGCTCGGAATCAAGCTCTTGTTCTCATCCGCATACCATCCTCAAACCGACGGCCAAACGGAGGTGACGAACCGTACACTCTCCACTCTACTTCGCGTGTTGATCAAGAAGAACATCAAGGAGTGGGACGAGTGTCTACCCATCGCCGAGTACGCCGACAACTGTGCAAGACATTCGACGACCGGCAAGTCCCCCTTCGAGGTCGTCCAAGGCTTCAACCCATTGTCCCCATTGGACATTCTACCTCTTCCTCTAAAAGAGCGCACCAACCTCGACGCAAGTGACCGTGCAAGCTACATCAAGAAGATGCATGAAGATTCAAGGCACACCATCGAGCGCCTAGTACAACGACTCGCGGCCATGCTCAACGTCAACAAGCATCCCATGATATTTAACATTGGAGACCTCGTGTGGCTACACCTTCGCAAGGACCGCTTCCCCAACGAACGCAAGTCCAAGCTTCTCCCTCGAGCCGACGGACCCTTCAAGGTGCTAGCACGCTACAACAACAACGCTTACAAGATCGATCTCCCACGCGACAAGTACATCGTGAGCGACATCTTCAACGTCTCCGATCTCTCCCCGTACCATGGTGATGAGGATTTCGATCCGAGGTCGGATCTTTCCCAAGGGGGGGGGGGAGATGATGTGGAGCATTCTTCGGTCATCCCCATGGACCTTCCATCCTCTCACCAAGCACCAAGAGGACCCATGACTAGAGCATGAGCTAGAGCTCTCGAGACCGAGGTGACTTCTCTCCTTAGTGATATATCACACGATTCTCTCGAAACATGGCTACTACCTCAACCCGGAATGTTGTGCATGATTAGGTACCAAGAGGACCCTCCCGAGGATGCACATGAAGATGGTCAAGACCCCAAGTCCATGGAAGAAGAGAACCAATGGAAGAAGGCAAGAACAACCTCCAGGCACCGGACATCCGACCAGGACCCCGGACATCCGGCCCCTTGAGATCTACACGGACAACCCTCTGTAGAAGAAACTACAGCGACTGGACATCCGGCGTCCAGCCCGGACATCAGGCCCCCCTCACCGGAAATCCGGCCAAAGTCCCGGACATCTGGCACCAGGACCAGAGAGCACAAAAGGTTGCCCCGTCAGCCCGGACATCCGGCCAGAGGCCCGGACATCCGGCGCCTCCCGAAGCAGCGGACATCCAACCCATCCGAGCGGACATCCGGCGTCGCCCATCCAGAGAATAGAACGGGCAGCTGCACCAGCCCGGACATCCGGCCCCTCGCGAGCCACCGGACATCTGGCCCGACGCCCGGACATCCGGCCTTCCCTGTCTGTGCACAGTGTAGAGCTGAGGCCCATGTATCCCTCTTCGCCCCTAGACTATATACTCCATCCCCACCTACGTTTTAGGTTTAGTATTGTGATAGCTCATTTAGAGATAGAGCTCTGCTCATCCGTTCCGGATCTACTCCACGTGAGGGACTGTGCCTCTTCGGAGAAGAGCCATTCGGATTCAAGGCCTCCATCCGAGAAGACAATCAAGACCTCCTCACGAAGAAGAACGACTACTCTTGTATCCTTCCTTTGTTGATTTGGATCATGTGTTACCTTATGATCTCGGTGATCTAGCCCTTGTGTGATCAATTACTTGTCGGTTGAGTGATTCTCTCATTTCTCCCCGTGTTTTCCCTTGCGTTTTCCGCGCGTTCTTCGTGTTTCCCCGTAGGATCCTCTCCAAACGTGAAAGATCGGCCCCTAGGGTTCCGCTCTACATCATCTTCCCTAGTTCAATTCGAACCCAAGGGGGAGGGGGCGCGCGGCCTGCCCTGGCCGCCCCTCTCTCTCTCCACCAAGTCCCAATGTGGCCCGTTA
>NC_041389.1:178557872-178580289 GCF_002162155.2 Triticum dicoccoides | reverse complement strand
CGGTTTTATCCGAAACTTTTCGGAACACTTCCTGTGTCCGAATATATCCGTCCAATATATCAATCTTTATGTCTCAACCATTTCGAGACTCCTCGTCATGTGCGTGATCTCATCAGGGACTCCAAACAAACTTTGGTCATCAAAACACATAACTCATAATACATATCATCATCGAACGTTAAGCGTGCGAACCCTACGGGTTCGAGAACATGTAGACATGACCGGGACTCATCTCCGATCAATAACCAATAGCGGAACCTGGATGCTCATATTGGCTCCCACATATTCTACGAAGATCTTTATCGGTCAAACCACATAACAGCATACGTTGTTTCCTTTGTCATCGGTATGTTACTTGCCCGAGATTCGATCGTGGTATCATCATACCTAGTTCAATCTCGTTACCGACAAGTCTCTTTACTCGTTCCGTAATACTTCATCCCGCAACTAACTCATTAGTCACATTGCTTGCAAGGCTTATAGTGATGAGTATTACCGAGAGGGCCCAGAGATACCTTTCCGAAACACGGAGTGACAAATCCTAATCTCGATCTATGCCAACCCAACAAACACCTTCGGAGACACCTGTAGAGCATCTTTATAATCACCCATTTACGTTGTGACGTTTGATAGCACACAAGGTGTTCCTCCGGTATTCGGGAGTTGCATAATCTCAGTCTGAGGAACATGTATAAGTCATGAAGAAAGCAGTAGCAATAAAACTGTAACGATCATAATGTTAAGCTAACGGATGGGTCATGTCCATCACATCATTCTCCTAATGATGTGATCCCGTTCATCAAATAACAACACATGTCTATGGTTATGAAACATAACCATCTTTGATTAACGAGCTAGTCAAGTAGAGGCATACTAGGGACACTAAGTTTTGTCTATGTATTCACACATGTACTAAGTTTCCGGTTAATACAATTCTAGCATGAATAATAAACATTTATCATGAAATGAGAAAATAAATAATAACTTTATTATTGCCTATAGGGCATATTTCCTTCACCCCCTATATTCAAAAATAATTTAGTAATTAAAAAAAGTCAAAAAATCCTAAAAATATTTTTGAATCAAATATGACTAAGGTATTGTATTTGTATAAAAAGTTTGACCAAGGAATAATTCCCGTTGACTTCAAGAATAAAACAAATTTATGACGACAATATAACATGAATAGTATTAGTATCTAGTGTTTTTGGGAAATCTTTGACCCGGGATACAATAAAAGTCATTCCCTGTTTAATCTTTTTATATGAGTGCAATACTTGATCATGTTTGATTCCATAAAAAGTTTCGGGATTTTTTTTTGAATTACTAAATTATTTTTGAATATAGAGGGGCGTAGCACCCGAGAGCTCGCACTCTGGTCTAGGGCTATGCAACGGTATTTTCGATCAAAGTCATCATAATAATCATTATTATTGCTCGGTTGATACTTCACGCTTTTCTTGGCAGCCTTAAACCCTCTGAGGCCTTGTAATCACTATTTTACCCTTTCCTCTCTTCGAATTCTCCTCTCTTCTCCAAAACCCTAGCCCCACATCGGCGCCGTAACATGGCGTCTCGGGGAGGTTACGACGGCGGCTCCGCCACGGGAGGCAAGATCCGTAGGCGCCCTCCCTCCCGCGTCGCAGCTGCCTCACCCTATGCGCGCCCGGCTGCTCCTACTCATCCTGCGTCACGCGGCGGTGAAGGGAGCGGCTGGCTCGCCCGTCTCATCTCCGGTGGCGCATCGCGCCTCCTCTCCTCTGTGTTTCGCAAGCCGCCTCCTCAGCTCGCCGCGCCTACGCTTTCGGAACCAGAGTTGGTCGACGCTCCTTGCTCGCCGCTGCCGCCGCCTTTAGGTTGGTGCCTTGTTGATTTGTTTGCGTGCATTCTCCGATAGCTGTGTTGGCGGTTTGACTTGTCTGATCTGCGACTAGAGCGAAGTGTTTTCTATCATCCTGTAAAGATCAAATCATCTAAGTTTTTCCAGCTTATCATCATAGCTTGCCAATGCACATGGCGGCCGATAGGTGAAGTCGATGGTGTGAACCATGGTTACTGTTTTTATCAGATTAGCGATTTATTTACCAGCAATCAGTAAATAAGATGCTAGTTCAATCTATCCTGTGAAATGGGAGATAATTCTCATTTTATTGTTAGTGGTTTCCACCAAACTCACACAAGCTGGTTTTGGAATGTAGAGAACGACATTCTAGAAGAAGAAAACGGAGGAGGGACTGCTAACGTAAGCTGATTCTGTAACTCCATGTTGTACACGTCGTTGTTCTAATATTCTTTATTTTGTTGGGTACTAGTGAACTGTTTAACCATTTATCCTGACTAGACGCTGAATTTAAGCTCTTTTAAATGGCTTGTATACTAAATTTACCATTTATCCTGCCTAGACACCGAGTTTAAGCTCTTTAAACCGCCTATCTTTCAGCAGTATCTCACAAGTGTTCTCAAAAGACAAAAAGCAGTGATACCACACCTTAGGTGGTACTATGCTACCATGGCAAGGTAGTACCTGCAAAAAGTTCTGATTTTTTTAGAATATTGATGACAAAATATATGTCTACAGTCCCACAAAACTTCAAATCCATATTTGATCTACCTGCAGAAAAACCAAAAAAAAACATATATATTTTCAATTTTTTTCAGAATTTTTCGAAACTTCTTAGAGGTGCTACCGTTTGTTGGTAGCACGGCAGCACAACTAAGGTGTGGTATCTATCACCAGATATTCTCCCATTTATTAATTATTACTTCTTCGACCAGTTAATAGCGTGCCCAACCTTAGGACACATTTCTCTATTTTCTTATTGTTCTAAGGTTACACTTTTACACTGTTCCTGTGCTAATTATTTTACTTGTCTGGCCTATTGGACTTCATAATTTCCTGTAATACTGAGTTTCCAAGCATTATTGCTGTCCATGCAGAATCTGTCTACTGATAATCCTGAAAATTCTCCCATTGATGGAGATGACATTCTAAGTTCTTGTTTCAATGGTAGTATGGATCTAGAAGAATTGTTGAAGCAGAAAACCTTTACAAGGCAAGTATTGGATAGTTTAATATAGCATTTGAGCAGTGTTAGTGTGGTACTCACCTCAGGGGGTGTTTGGTTACAGGGACTTATTGGTGTAGGGACTTAAATAAGTCCCTTTAAGTCCCATCTAAACCAAACAGGAGGGACTTATAGGGACTTAAAGTGGGCATTTGGGACTTATGAAATAAGACTCTCAAGGAGGGACTTATAGGGACTTATAGTTGTAATATGGTCTTTTAGTCCATGTTAAGTCCCAGGAACCAAACAGGTAGGGACTTATTAGGGACTTGGGACTTATAAGTTGGGACTAAAAAAAGTCCTAGGACTTATGAACCAAACAGGGCCTCAGTTCGTTCTGAACTTTTCAAATGTTCAATGTTCTGCTAGCTAAGGATATGATATTTAGGAAATTCACATCACCTTGTCCTGATGAAATACACTAATAGTACATGAGGAAGAATGTTTCTGTTAAGGTTTCTTGACCAATTCCGAGTGCGCAAGCGGCGGAGGGAAGGCAGGGGCGGTCGCTTTGGAGTCGCGCGCTGCCATGACTGTGGCGGCGACGGCGTCGGTGGCGTTTTGACGGCCTCGGCAGTGGGGACGGGGAGGCGCGGCTGTCAAGCCGGGCTTCGGCAACGCCGCCAATGCGCTCGCCGACTTGGACCCGGCGGTCGCAACCACTACTCGCTCCTCCTTCCTCCCCTTCCCCCTTGTCCTGTCCTCGTCCTTCTCTGACCATCGTGTGAATGGCCCTGCTGTGCAGGTCACCCCGCCGCTAGTAGTGTCACAGGGGTCTTTAGGCTGCTCCGCTGCTGCACAAGCCGGCCACCAATTTAGTTAGTTGCGATGATCCCTTTTTTTAGGATCGGCTGCGACCCTTTTGTTAATCTGGGCAACGTAGACTCTCTGTTGTTTCTCTTTTTGGTTCCTTCCTCGATGGAACCAGCCTGGCCTTCTTCCTCCTGAGAGATGTTTTTCGATTGGTGATGCATATATGCGTCCTATTCTTTCCACCCTCAGTCCACGACGTCCGCCCGCATTCCAGCTGCACCCACAACTCCGTTCCTCTTCTCCGACTGTGGCAAGGGCGATTGTTGCCGCACGCCCCCATGCTCCCCCCGGCCGCCCATGTTGTAGCCGCACCAACGGCTCTGCTCCACTTCCCCGACCGTGGCAAGGGTGATAACCGCCGCCCAACACTGCCGGACGCCATCACCGGAGCAACCACACAGGCCGCCCCCTTACGATATCTCCTTCTCCTTCCCTCCGCCCTCTCTCCTACGCCCCACCGCCCCCTGCTCATCTTCTTCCTACTCCCCCCCCTCTCTCTCTCACCTCTGCACCTCTCTTTCTCTTAATCCCTCTCCCTTGCTCACCGCCGATCTATAGGAGCTTGCCGCCGCCACCAGATCCCGGCCCCACCGCTCGCTCCCACCGCTTGCCGGAGATCACGCCGCCGCCGTCGCCCGGTTCCACCTGCCCCGTGCAGCGCAGAGTGAGAGGGATGGGATCAATGTAGGGGTGTCTTTGCAAAATCAAAGCGTTTTCTCAGACTGCGGGTTAAATTCTCTAAAACGGAGGGGCTTTTATGCAAAACTGCCAATGACGTACGACCAGAAGCAATCGCTGGTTTATTAGTAGGTAGAGAGGTAGAGATTTGGCTTAAGTTCTGTGTTCCACATTGTTTTGCTTATCTCTGAAATGTAGCCCTAAAAGATCTCTCCGGAATAACTGTCTGTATGTTCTGTAGGAGTGAGTTTGAATATTTGACTGGGTTGTTGCGATCCAGAACTGTTGGATCCAATACAATGCAGTCAGAAGTTAATAATATAAAGCAAACATTGTCTCCCGAGAAGGAAAAGGGATCTAGAGACTTACCTGTTGATTTCTCCATTAAATCATACAGTATCGCTGTGAGTATGCAATTCATGCTTTCTTTTAAATGTTCAAAGTGTTTTTGACTCACTGATGAAAAATTAGAATTTCTTGCAATTAACCGTATACTATATAATATAATTTTGCTTAAAAGTTTGGAACTACTACTGTTTGCTATTTGGAAGTTAAGTAAACATATCATTATTTGGACTTTACCAGATACTTCTATCATATTATTGACTCAATAGGTTTTTATATCTTGACGCATTTGTTACTTGTACTGTCGATATGCTCCTTCTGATCACATGATTAATTTAACCTTATGCATTCCTGCAGGATCAAGTTGCTTCACCTGCAGAACTTGCAAAAGCATATATGGGTTCACGATGTTCGGAGGGGGCACCGTTACGCCTTAGATTGCATGAACCCTCCTCCCTTTCTGTCAAATCAATAGAATCTGGCACAATACAAATAGCTAAATCTCCAAAGGACCCACTTCGCGGAATTTCAAGATTGTCTGCTTCCACACCCTTTGATCGCCTTGGAAGCAACTATAGGACTCCAAATAAATCAGCAATACACAAAATGTCATCATCTCCTTATTTTAAGGTTTCATTTCCTCATTTTATTTATTCAGTATATTATTAATTTATGCTTATGGTATGATTACTTGGAATATCGGAAGTGCAAGTTAATTATGTATTGTACCTTTGATCAATCCCTCGAGCAGTATTGAAACCACATGCATTACTCTTTCTGCTGTGTCATAGAATGATGTCCTGTCTGGTTCCAATGCACGTAATATCTATTTCTATCCTTGTTTCGAGCAAGGAAAAAAAAGGCGCCCCTAGGCGCTCGCTTAGGCGTGCTTTGCTTTGGCACTTGGCAGTACAAAAAAATCAGCCGTCAAGGTCCCCCGGTGAGGAATAAGCCTTCTTCGGCGAGATATGAATCTCCCCGGCCAGATTTGACCTTCCCAGCAAGTATGTATATGTATCCTCCCTGGCGAGGATTCAGCCACTCTGACGACAAATTGACCTATTCTGGCAAGGAATCGAGCTTCACTGTGGCTGGTTGGCATCACTGCAGTGAGGAGGTGGCGTGAGGGAGGCTCCCTAATTTGCTGTGTATATATGCGCTTGTAGTAGAATGCAGCTGTATCCAGAATAAAGACTAGAAAGTGTTCAGCTTAGGGTCCATGTGTACTGCAGCCAACAAGAGATTCATGAATAGAAAAACTGAGTGCGTTGTTGTCTCTATCTTGTGTTGTAGTCAAGTGCTAGGGGAGATAAGATGGCAGAAATACTTACTTTGCAGAACAGCTGAAAGAATTGAATACCACACTACAGCCTATACATTCTTCACACTATAACCATTTCGTGCAGCGTCAGTACAGAATGCCCAGGCACGCCTGGGCGACACCTAAGTGAGTTAAGCGTTAGGCAGTGGCAAAACGCCTAACATATTTTCCTTGCTCAAGCATAATATCCATCTCTAGTAGGTCTAGTCTTTCTAACTTGTGTTCAATCAATCTGTTCAGGGTCCTGTTTCTTCTAGGGACATATGTGGTACTGTATCTTCATCATATCAGACTGCAGACAGCGTTCATACATTTGGCAGGCAGGTACTCATTGGTGAAGCACAACTTGTTTTGTAGTATATTTACTTTGTGTTGGTTGTTAGTTTCTGTGCTATTACATTGAGTTGATAGTGTACTACATTCTAAATTTTTCATAGGGATTAGCCATGAGATGAAATCTTAGAATCTGGATTCAGCAATTTAAGCGTACATGCTTATTTTTATCACCGGTTAACTCCTCCCCTTAAAGCTGCAGGATGATACATCCATAAACCATGCTTTCAGATTTTCTTGACTGCACCCTACCTATCTTCCTGTGTAAAATAAGCTCATTCAGGTTTTAAAATGCTATCTTTGCTGTCAGTAGTTGACACCAGGTATTTCGACACAAGCATGATTCTACATAAATAATGTTAATCCGTGCTTCATTGTCCAATAACATGTTCAATTCCAACACTAATTTTGTATTGGTTTTGCGTTCCTGAACCAGTGATTACGAGTCGAACGACTAGTCTAGACTAGTCGCTCGACTAGTCTACGAGTCGCAGAGTGGATGTCGACTCATTTTCTCGTGTAGACTACAAATACGAGTCGAGCCGTGGATGGACTAGTCGACGACTAGTCTGGACTAGTCGACATATATGAGTCGAGCGACTCAAAAAAGAGAGCTGCCTCAGCTGGGACGAGGCGCCGCCAGCACCCACTGCCCTGCCGCCGCCGCCGCCACCCACCGCAGGGACGGCGGATGGCGCAGCCAGGTGCGGCGGCCGGCTGGAGCTTGTGCTCAGGCGGCGGCCATGGCCGTGACCCGTAGGGGCACGCGGCCTTGAGACGGGAGAGAAGGAAGAGAGAGAGAGGAGAGGAAAGGAGGAGGCATGGTGGTGGTCGGCGGGCTCGCGGCGGCAGCGGCCGGGACCGGCGGAAGGCGGCAGGAGGCGCGGGTCGCGTGCACGCGTGCTCTCGTGCGTGATGGCGCTGGCGGCGGCGATTGGAGAGGTCGGGAGCTAGGGTTCCAGTGGCTGGGGGCTAAGTAGGCTGGCCATTTGGGCCCAAATGGGCCAGCTGGGGGGTGATGCGTGGTGCTGGGCTAGTATTTAGACAGTGGCTGGTCCTATTCCATACCCACTTGGGCCCAGAACACTGCATAGCTCAATGATTTAGACAGTGGCTGGTTTTATTGCATACTGTACTGTTAGTAACTTAGTATATACTACATACTACCACTAGGTATTAGTAGCTGAGTACTACAGTACCATGTCGACTAGTCTAGCACTAGTCTAGACTAGTCTCGATTAGTCTATGAGTCTCTACCTCGGAACGACTCGTCGACTTGTCGACTCGTAAACCTTGTCCTGAACCATATATAAGCATTGAATACAGTAACATCCATTGCATTTACATTCAGCAACTTGTTTTCGTGAAAAGGTTAAAAATCCATCAGTGTGGGATAGGCGAAAAATATTAAGAGCCCTAGCATCCTGTACAAAATGGTTTTGTTAGAGATTTGCATGAGGTTCATGGGCCAGATATAGCAACTGCGATTCAATTCATGAGCCTATGTTGGCAGTTTTGAACTACGTGGCTACTGTGCTATTTTCCCAATCTTATGCAATTAAGTTATCTAATTTATGTGCCTTTTGATGTTCTACCAATATTACTGGCTTATTTTGTACGCTGCGTTGTGCTGTTAGTAATTATTTATAAATCAGCAGTTCCTGAAGAGGAAGAATATTGCTCTCAACAATGAGACTGTGTGTGTTGGCCCCATACGCAAAATGCACCAAAGATATAACAGAGTATCATCACTCTCGGAAACATGGCCTGGTTATCGTGAGTATCCTGCTAGTGATGCAAGCAAACTGGATGAAGGTTTCGAACACTCCACACAAACTCAAAAGCGTCTGCGTCTGGCTGAAGTTGATGATGGCACTCTACGTATCTGTGGCAACAGTTTTGTTCAAGCACCAGCTCAATCAACTGAGATGGCCGCAAAGATATTGAAACAGCTTGATACATTAGTCCCTTCACCTCCAGAGAAGGAAAGCACACCAGAAACGAAGCAAAAACATGGAAATGCCCTGGATGTTGAGGATTCTATTTCTCGGAGAAAGGAAATACCATCTCAGGGCAGCCTTTTGGAATCTTCTTCGTCATTCATCCCAGCTGCAATAGATGGCAAGACTGTTGATGCTATGTCAAACGGTTCTGCCCTCCTAGAAAGTAAATCATCCTCGGAATTAATAACTTCACCCAAGGTAGGACCATATGACTAAAAATATGATACTATCTTCTATACTCTGCAGCTACCTTTTTGAGATATATATGTAGTGATTAATGTTTTTCTTATAGGATTCTCTGGAGGTGGACCACTGCAGTGGAAGTATTGAAATTGAGAAAAGCTACTCACCAATCCAGGAACATACTGCTAACAACTCGGGAACAACAAATAAGGAGAATCCCCCAACAGCCTCTTTGCGAAGCTATTCTCCTTCCAATCTGGTGTTATCTAGTGAAATAAAACGAACCAAAATGCTGGCTTCATCAAATGGCTTCTCATTCCCTGTCATGGCTGCACCGGGTGCCCACTCACAGGCCCCTCCAACGCCTAATATGGCATCTCCACCTGCACTACATGTTGGAAAGCACAAATCTTCTGCACTACCCAGTGTGCCAGTTACTTCCCCGGAAAGTGCTCCAAGGTCAGATTCTGATCGAGCTAGAAGGCATTTTTTTTACTGTGAAGTGTTATTGTATTTTCCTGCTTAATAAAATTGGAACAACCATCAGTTATCCACTAGATACTGCAATGAAGAAATGCTACTTTTGTTTCCTCCATTTATGTTAGAGCACTATTAGCTTGTTAGTCTTGTGCCATTTTTGGTTCCACTTCTCCAGTTAGAAGGGTATCTGCTCAGTTGATGTTCAAACTGTTGGTCTGTAATTCTGAAGCTTGCCATGTTTATTCACCTCTCCATTTATTCAAAAATTGTTGAAGCCTGGACATTATTTTATTTGTCTTTGCAGGATTTTGAAACGAGTTTCAGAAGAAAGCTCAAATTCAGACAAGCTCAATAAGAAGTTAAATGGAGAAATTCCGCCGGTTTCTTCCAAGGGTGCTGGACATGTTGCATCATTCACTAGTAACCCTGTATTTACTGTTGCCAATTCCAACCCTACAACCTTAAGTAATGGGCTAGAACATACATCAAAATCAACTGCCTCTGCTGTTCTGGCTTCTAATAGACCGAACAACTCATTTTTGTCTACAAATACTGCCTCTTCCCAATCTGCTAGAGCACCAACATCTGGAAGTGCCAATGCACCTTTCAATTTCTCACCAAAGTTTGGTGGTGCAAGTTTGTTAGCTGCCCAGAACAAATCCAAGGCAGGAAGCAGCAGTGCCCCATTTAATTTCTCTCCGCAGTTTGGTAGTGTGAATTTGGTTGCTTCTCTGGATAAGTCCAAAGTAACCTCACCTGAATCAACGTTGTTGTCTGGAAACCAGTTCGCCCAACCAGGAAATAACAATTCATTGTGCACACAGAGTTCAGCAAGTAAGTCGGATATGATGTCTCCGGAAGAATCAAACATGGGAAGTTTACCATTTGGTTCAGCACCTCTGAGCCCTAGCCCTTTCAGTTCGAGCTCTGTAGTTTCTTCCACAGCTGCCTCTGGCACGACCTCTGTGACTACAACTACTCCACTGCCTCTGCCATCTATGGCTTCTTCTGCTTTGGGGTCTAGTAAAGCATTCTTGGTGTCACCAATATTTGGCAGCAGTCCAATCACGACTGCTCCATCCTCGTTTGGCATGCCGAATAATGGTTCAGCTATGCCCATTAGCCCCTCTAGCGCTGTATTTTCATTCATTTCGGTTGCACCTACAATACCAGATCCACCACCCTCAACACCACTATTTGGTAGCACGATCCCAACTATTGGCTTCAGTACAGGAACTGATCAGATGACTGTGGGGAATAACCAGACTCTTTCTGCTACGACCCCACCATTTGGCTTTCAGAGCAATTCACTGTCAACTCCAGCTTTCAGCGGCTTTCAGAGCAATTCACTGTCAACTCCAGCTTTCAGCACGCCAGCTACTCAATTTGCTTCCACCTCAACCACCTCACCTGGCATTTTCCAGTTTGGCCAGCAGAGTCAAGCTTCGTCAGGTGTCTTTTCAATGGGCACGGTCCGCGACAATGACAAGTCTGGCAGAAGAATTGTCAAGGTAAAGAGAAAGAAATAGGCTACTCTGTTCAAAGTTGATTGAGGCTCAGAACTTGCAGTCAAATTGGCCTGTGGACCAGCCTACATTGCAAATTGTATGGTTGGCTTCCAGGGCTCTGGCGATTGGCGAGTGTAGTGCAGCACATTTGTTCACTTGATATTGACTGATATGGCATGAGATTGCCCGTGTCGTTTTTGGCACAGTACCTATGGTGGACTCTCTCTAGTCTATTTTGTTGAACTGAATTTTGTTGCATGATTTTGTTCCCTGATGTACCATTACAAAAACATTTGTATATTGAAGTAATGTTTCGGGGTATCTGTTCTTGTTACTGCTCAGTCCTATGATCCTTGCACCTTCTTCAGTTGATTCATGCATTGTTCTTGTAGGGAAACACAATTTTGGTATGTGTAATGAGAAGGGTCAGATTTGCGGGTTGCAGTACACTGACAACTTATTGTTGGTTGCATCTCGTCCAGAGTTTTAGCTTCCCAGTTTAATGAGATTGATCTAACGTTCCCGTCCGCCAATTGTATTGTTCGTATTACAGGGTCCAACTGCCGCCTGCAAAGCCGAGGAAAGCCGAGGAAACACGGCCGCTGCGGACATGAGGGAAACTGGGAAAGCATCAAAGAAAAGAAAGATGCACATATACGAGAACTATATGGGAAAAACTTAACTATGCACTAGCCTAATCTTTATCGAAAAAGGTAATAACTTAGTAGGATGATTTTCCTGTGTTGAACTCTAATTCAGAATATCACATCTTGTAGCATGAATCATATTGTGTTGCTCACAAGAAAATAATGCGCATACGATCGACAAGAAAAGAAGTGTCACATATAGTATACCTGACTAGTTCTTGCCTCGATCAAGCAGGCTTTATATCCATCCCTTGGCCGCTACCTAAAACCTGCAAACGGAAATGGCCGTCGTATGGGCATCGTCTCTAAAGAAGGGCAAGTCACAGAAGCGGCCATCACCAAGTTCGCTGACATGTTTCAGGGGCGCTTGCCGGACATCACTATTGCTGCTTTGCGTGCTCTTTTTATGCTGGACTGTGATCTTGCCACGGCTGTAGAGGATGCCCTTGTGCAGCACGGCAGAGAGGGAGGCCCTGACATGAGCGCGCCCACTGCAAGTGAAGCCTGAGCACCGCTGCTCTGACCAAGATGTAGTCTAGTTTCTCATGTTAGATCAACCAAGTCCTATATGTACGTCTGTTTGCAACGGCACCTATGCGCTGCTGATGTTGGTCCTGGCGAGACCAGAGATGATCTGTTCGTGTCTAGCTTGTCATGGCTATTGTGTTACTCCTGGTGATGTTAGTCCAGTCCCCTGTGTTGTTATGTTAGACACAAATCTATCAATCCTATGCTGGAATGTACGTGGGTTAAACTGCCCAGATCGCCGCGCTACCGTCCATGAAACCATTGCTTCTTCCTCCTATCAACTCGTATGCATCCAAGAGTCGAAGCTTCAATCTGTTGACCCCTTCTTAGCGGCGTATCTTGGTGGACAGCGCCTAAAGAGCTTTGCCCAAAGGCCTGCTGATGGTACAAAAGGTGGCATTTTGCTGCTATGGGATGACTCTGCGGTCACGGTGACAAATGTGCAAATTGGTGTCTACTTCCTCTCAGCGACAATGGCCATCAACAACTATGGCGACGACAAAACTTTTAAGCTAACCACAGTGTATGGACCAACCCGTAGCATTAACAAGGATGCTTTCTATCTTGAGCTGACTTCAGAAAAGCCTCCGCCTAGAACCAAATGGCCAGTAAACGGTGATTTCAATCAAATCTATCGTGCCAGGGACAAAAACCGAGCCAACATGGACCGTAGCCGTCTCGTGCGGTTCCGCAACGCCCTCAGCACATGTGAGCTCAAGGAGATACACATGCAAAACAGAAAATTTACTTGGAGCAATGAACAAAGTAACCCGACGATGAGCAAGCTAGATAGCTTCTTTTGCAATGAAGACTGGGACATCGAGTTTGCCACGCACATTCTGCATGCCCTCTCCTCATCACTTTCTGACCATTGCCCACTTCTACTTGCTAATGATGTCGGACCAAAGAAGCCTGAATCCTTCCGTTTTGAAAATTACTGGACAAAGATGCCAGGGTAATCCAACGTGTCGTCTCCGAGGCATGGACTGAATTTTCTTGTCACGTCGAACCATATCAGCGGCTATTTCACAAGCTAAAGAGAACAGGCCAAAAACTGCGCTCCTGGAGCAAGACCCTTTTCTCGAACTCCAAGGTTCAGCTCCACATGGCTCTTGAGGTTATCCTTCGCCTTGACCTCGCACAAGAACAAAGAGAGCTAAGTCTAGAGGAAAGGGACCTTCGGAAAAGATTAAAAAGAAGGATCATTAGTTTGGCGGTGCTCAAAAAATCCAGGAAAAGACAAAACTCGAGGATCACAAACCTCAAAGGAGACGCCAACACCCGTTATTTCCACCTCCGTGTCAATCATCGAAGGAGGAAAAACTTCATTCATCGCCTCAAACACAATCAGGGTCGGGTCACCTCACACGAAGATAAAGAGAAGATTGTTCATAGCCACTTCAAGAGCATAGCCAAAAAAGGCCCTGCTCGTAACATTGACGTCAATTGGGGGATTGCTGCCAACTCCTAATTGCAATCTACAGGGTCTGGACGAGGTATTCATTGAAGAGGAGGTCAAAGCTGCAGTGTTTCAATTGCCGGGAGACAAGGCACCCGGACCGGATGGCTTCACATCCACTTTCTTCAAAGCGTGCTGGAACACAATCAAGCCAGACATCATGTTGGCAGTCAATCATTTCTCCAATCTTCAGACTGCTCACCTTCACTGGTTGAACTCGACTGATGTTGCTCTCACTCCGAAGAAGGATGGTGCCGATGATATTTCCGACTTCCGCCCTATAAGCCTAATTCATGCCATTGCAAAGATCATTGCTAAGATGATATCCAAAAGGCTGGCACCTCATATGAATGATCTGGTCTCTCAAGCTCAAAGTGCTTTCATTAAAAAGAGATGTATCCATGACAATTTCATGTACGTGCGCAACCTTGTCAGACGCTTGCACCGCAACAAGACCCCGACTCTTTTGTTCAAGCTCAACATCAAGAAAGCGTTTGATTCGGTGCGGTGGGACTATCTCCTGGACTTGCTGAACCATCTTGGTTTCCCACCCCAGTTCCGTGGCTGGGTGTCTGCCCTCTTGTCTACAGCCTCGTCGCGCGTTCTGCTAAATGGTGTGCCGGGCGACCCCTTCAGACTTGGACGTGGGCTCAAACAAGGGGACCCTCTATCCCCCCTTCTCTTTGTGTTGGCCATTGATCCATTACATCACATCCTGGAGAAGGCCACTTCGCAAGGTCACCTTCATCCTATTGGCGGACATATGCCGATCTGGGCTTCTCTTTATGCAGATGATGCTGCTGTTTTCATTGCCCCACTCTAGGAGGACGTCAATTTCTTTGCTGCTACCCTTAAGAGCTTTGGAGATATTTCGGGCTTGATGACAAATTGCTCCAAAAGCTTGGTCGCCCCAATTAGATGCGACAATGTGGACCTTCCGGATATTCTCCAATCTTTTCCGGCTCAATGATCCACCTTCCCGGTGACGTATCTTGGATTACCATTGACTGTGAAGCGCCTAAAGAGAATTCAACTTCAGCCTTTAGAGGACAAGATCGCGGCCTAGCTCACTCCTTGTATGGGAAAGCATGTTGCAGCCCCTGGAAGGATGGTTCTTGTTAAGTCGGTCATCACGGCCATCGCCATTTTCTACATGACGGCTCTAAATCTTCCGGTTGAAGTTGTGAAAAAGATCGATGCCCTCCGGCGTGCTTATCTCTGGGCTGGTTGTGACAAGGTCACGGGTGGGAAATGTAAGGTCAACTGGGATCAAGTTTGCAAGTCAAAGTTGCATGGGGGTCTTGGATCCTAAATCTTCAGAAGTTTGCAACTGCTCTTCGTCTCCGTTGGTTGTGGTTTGACTGGCAGGACCCGATCAGGCCTTGGTCGGGCTTGGGCATCCCTTGCGGCAAGAATGGACAAAACATCTTTGCGTCGACCTCCAAGGTTCAGGTGGGTGACGGTCTTCGTGCCTCCTTCTGGGAGTTAGCTTGGCTAGATGGCATCAGACCCAAAGATATTGCTCCCAAAATTTATGACATCTCCAAAAAGAAGAACTCTTCCATTCATAAGGCTTTGCTCAATGGCTTCTGGATCTCCTAGGCCTCTGAGCACATCATCCAGTTTGTTGCGCTTTGGGACGGACTCACCCACATTCAGTTAAACCCAGACATGCCAGATTCCATCACTTGGAAACTCACTACCAATGGCCACTATTCTGCAGCCTCGGCATACAGGGCTCAGTTTCTTGGCTTGGTGGACACGGATATGAATCAAAATGTGTGGAAGAACTAGGCGCCCCCAAAGTGTAAGTTTTTCGCTTGGCTTGTTATCAACAATAGAATTTGGACGGCTGACAGACTCCTCCGCTGTGGGTGGCCGAATTGCAATCTCTGCCCGCTATGCCAACAAGTTCCGGAATCGGCGGCCCACCTCCTTTTCTAATGTCGGTGGCTGGCGCTTCATCATGTTCGACTCGATGAGTGGATTGCTCTGGACTCGGTTAAGGATTGGTGGACTCAGAATGCCACAAAGCAAACTTCGTCGAGAAGGCCGCTTATCTCGCTGATGATGCTCATCTCTTGGGAAATATGGAAGGAACGAAATGCTCGAGTTTTCCGCAAAACTGTAGTCCCGGTGGGAGTGTTGGTCGCTAAGATCAAAGAGGAGTGTTCGCTTTGGAGCTTTGCAGGAGCAAAATATTTGAGTAACATTATGCCGCGAGTGTGATGTGTTATATTCTGGCCTTCGGCCTTAAACTGTAAACCTTCTCTCTTAATCAATGAAAATGGCAAATCTTTTGCCTCATTTCAAAAAAGAAGAAGAAATGGCACAAGAAATTGAAGCATGAAACGCCGGGACAAGCCCAACATGCATGCAGCGGCCGCCAAGACCCGCCGATTCCCACCATTAACACAGGGTCAGCTACCAGAGTTTACAGTACAAATCCCCAACCCACCAGAGTTCAAATCCTGGTGCTCGCATTATTCCTGGATTTATTTCAGGATTTCCGGCGATGCGCTTTCAGTGGGAGGAGACGTTCCCGTCGACGACGAGGCGACTACGGTGACTTCGTAAATCTCAAGATGATATGCCGGCTCAGTCTCTCGGAGGTGCTCATAGGGGTAGGGTGTGCGTGTGTGCGTTCATAGAGATGAGTGTATGCGCGTGTATATGAGCGCTTGTGTCTATACTGATGCTAAAAAAACACAGGGTCAGCTACGCGGGATTCATGGAGTGCAGTGCTTGGGAGTCGGGGACAGACTCTGTGATGCATATGACACTAATCAATGTTACCACCTTCATAGTGAGATAACATATTTTTTACGAATACACAAAGATTGTGTATCTTTTCATTAGTTGAAGAAGTTGAATGAATACAAAAACGTTGGTACAACACATGCTACAAACGCAAAGGGTAACATGGTGACCCGAGCATGGGGAGGGGATGCTCAACCACAACAAGACTAAAGCGCACGTCCCAGGAATGATGAGAGCCAATCTTTTGGCACAAGCCTTCACCTATAGCCGTGCCTGATCCTTGATATCCTGTATCACGCGTGCCGTGGATGGTCGTAGCCCACAAAATATGCACGCGTTCTGGTGGCACCAGATGCACCAGGCCGCACCAGGCCGTCAGCATGATGAGGGATGAGAGGCCACGTCTATGAAGAGGCCCACCACACCGAAAGGCTCAACACCGGTTCTAGGATCGTAGCAGTGGAGCAGCACTGGAATAACATGTCATGCCATAACCCGTGGGGAGTAACATAGATAGTGTCACAGGTGGTTGTATTTATTAGCTTGTAGACTCATTTTGTTTTGGGAATACCTCTCTCCTCATTAACTACATGCCACATAAGCAAACTTATCTCTAGGTGTGTTATATTACTTGTTAAGTTACTCCCACTAAGACTGGCCATAGTGGGAATAACTTCAACAGTAACACGGAGTCCAACTCAGCAAATTTGCCTAGTGGAAATGAGTTAATGAAGAAAAAGGTAATTTGAGCAACTTATCTAGTTACCGTAACATCACATATCCCAATACAATATGTGTCTTATAACCTAATAAATGAAGCTTTGCATGACATCATATTTATGTTACTACCCACTATGAAGGTAGTAACATAGCCTAGGGTCATGTGTATGTTACTAGTGTAAGTTACTCTCCACCATGGTTAGTCTAATGCTGGTCATACTGAGAGTAACTTAGCTATTTACCTAACATACCCTAAGATAAGTTTGCTTATGTGACATGTAGTTAATGAGGATAGAAGTGTTTGGAGTACCACATCCGTCCTGGTTTATTGGCCCCTTCGTATTTTGTGGCAAATTTGGACCATAGATTTAACTAACAAAATTTTAATGCATGTCACCAAAAATTATATCGTTGGATTCGTATTTGAACATAGTTTCCCATGAGATACTTTTTTATGACATGCATTGCCATTTTATTAGTTAAATATATGGTCAAAATTTGACACTAAATACGAAGGGACCAATAAATCGGGACGGAGGTAGTAATATGTTAGCATAAGATGACGCATCCCAAGACAAAATGAGTCTACATCATAATAAAGTATGGCTTGCATGATACCACACATATGTTACTACCCACTATGAAGGTAGTAATATAGAGTTGACTAGCGTTAGACAAAGTGGTCGGCTGCCAGCGAAAACATAATAATTATTGTTTAGCCCACACTGTGCAGCCAAAGTGCCCAACCATTTAATTACTATCGACTGGTCCGTTTAGGAGCAACAAGCCCAAAGTGCACATGAAGTACACCATGACGAACACAACCATTTAATTACTATCACCTGGTCCGTTTAGGGGCAACAAGCCCAAGTGCATACTACGCGTCTGTTTAGCCACGCGACACTATTAAGCCAGATGCGTAATGCTTGGTCTACTGCTCAAGGTGTAACTTTCAATGTTAAAGGGCCTAATTTATTTCTAGTTCAATGCCACTTCTTAGAAGATTGGAGAAGAATAATGGACGGTGGTCCGTGGATATTTCGCAGGGCGCCGGTGGTGCTTCAAGAGTATGGCAGATTCTCAACTGTAACGGAATATAGGTTGAACAAGATTTGAGTTTGGGTTCAGATTAACAGTTTGCCGGACGGGCTAACAAGGAAGAAAGAGTTGGCGAAGCATGTGACGGCGAAGGTTGGTGAGACACCTTACCGTAATTGTGAATTGAGGGTAAGATAAACCCCTCTAGTACACTCCGAGCTCGGGTCTATGTGGATGCCAATATTCCTCTAGTTCATTTTGTTCCAATAACATTCACGAAGAGGAGAAAATATCGTGTGTATTACGAGAAACTATCGGATTTCTGTTTTGTTTGTGGACTTATGGATCATATTGCAGAAGAGTGTGGGGACAGTGTGCATGATCGACAGACTTATGAGTGGGAAGACTGGCTGTTGTGGGTTCCAGAACCAGTACCAGAACGTCCTTTAGGCGGCCGTGGAGGTAGTGAGGGAGGAGGTCGAGGGAGGATGGGAGGAAGAGGAGATAGAGGAGGAAGAGTAGGCAGAGGAGGAGGGGGCGCAAGAGGAAGAGGTTTAGGGAGAGGTATGGGACAACAAAAACACTAGGGTGTGGAAATGGAATACACTGAATCCAATATGGAAACGGATGGAGATCACAATAAAAATGTCCGCAAGCGGCTAGTATCTCCTGATGGCACTGTCAACTTTCGAGGCAACCCTTGGCAGGAAAAGTAGCGGGAACAGTGCTTACATTGGAAGGAGCGGTGGTCGGTGTAGGAAAGGAAGGAGTTCTTACGACTCTTGAGAAAGCACCGATTGTTCAACAAAGAAGACAAGGGGATGGGGTGGATTTAGAAGAGAATGATCTTATGAGCGAGGCAGCCTCCTTTGAGGAGGGCCGCCATCATCAATGAGTGCCCTATGTTGGAACTACCGTGGGATTGACGACCCTGCGACAGTACAACAGCTAAAGGAGCTCATATGGGAGTGTGCGCCGAAGGTGGCTTGTCTGGTCGAAACGCAGCTGACAAAGCAATGTGTCGAGGACCTGGCAGGTGTTCTAGGGTATGATGGGAAATATGTTGTGGCTAGTAGTGGAAGGACTGGTAGCTTGGCGGTGTTTTGGAAGACTCCTATTAGTTTGAGGTTGTTAAACTTTTCCAAATATCATATTGATATAGTTGTGACAGAGCCAGGGAAGGAAGAATGGAGACTAACTTGTTTTTACGGGGATGCTAACCAGAGTCTGAGGCAAAATACATGGGATATGATGAAATTTTTGAGGGGAGAATCAACTCTGTCATGGGCTTGTATAGGTGATTTTAATGGGATTCTTTGCCGAGAGGAACAATTTGGTCCAAATGAGAGGGATGCGGCTCAGATGGCTGGGTTTAGGGAGGTTGTCGATGTATGTGGTTTGTGTGACCTGGGCTACATTTGTCTAGACTAGACTTTTGAGGAGAAGGTGGCATGGGGACATTTAT
Source organism: Triticum dicoccoides (assembly GCF_002162155.2). Lineage (NCBI taxonomy): Eukaryota > Viridiplantae > Streptophyta > Magnoliopsida > Poales > Poaceae > Triticum > Triticum dicoccoides. The sequence continues at coordinate 178,560,943 of NC_041389.1, read as the reverse complement.
GTAGAGTCAGTCTGGACCGAGCGCTTGCTGCAATAAGTTGGAGTGCCCTATTCCTTTTTGGTTCAGTACACCATTTTTTTGCAGCTAAATCCGACCACTCTCCAATCATCATATTTAATGATCTTGATGCAGCTAATAGGAAAATAACACTGGATCGGCTGTTTCGGTATGAAAATATGTGAGAGGCACACACTGATTTCCCCCCTATGCTTGATAGGGTCTTGTCCGTAGCAGGCAAGGCTGACTTAATGCACGATTTGAAGCAGAAAATTGAGGCAATTGTAGGCTCCTTAGCGGCATGGGGAAGGAGTCTTTTGGCCATGTCCGAAATGAGTTGCGAGCTTTGAAGAAAAGGCTTGAGGAGTTGTGTTCTAAACCAAATAGACAGGGGCGGTCCTTGGAAGAAAAGAAGGTGGAGCAATGCATAGTTGAGCTGAACTTCCGGGAGAAAATTATGTGGAGACAGAGGTCGCGTATTTAGTGGCTGTCAGAAGGTGATGGAAAATCTAAAATTTTCCAGCAAAAAGCATCCACTAGAAAGAGGAGAAACATAATAATTCAACTAAAGTGTGATGACGGAACAATGTGTAAAAATGGTGCATAAATCGGTAATATGGTTATAGATTTTTACAAAAATCTTTATACTTCTGAAGGTACTGTTGGGATGGAGGAGGTGCTCTTCACATACAATGTAAGTAACTAATGATTTTAACGAGATGTTGTGTGCTCCGAATGAGGCGTGTGAAGTGAAGGAGGCCCTATTTCAAATGTTTCCCACTAAAGCACCGGGACTGGATGGTTTCTCGACGCATTTTTTCAAAGGAATTGGGTAGTGTGGTGATGAAGTTACTAAGATGGTGTTGCGAGTGCTTAATGGTATTGAGTCTCTAGAGGTTATTAACAAGACATTCGTCGTTCTTATCCCTAAGGTACAAAACCAACCTCTTTACTCTAATTTCGGCCAATTAGTTTGTGCAATGTAATCTTCAAGATTATATCAAAAGTACATGCAAACTGGATGAAAAAGAATCTACCGGAGATAATTTCTGAAGTGCAGTCCACTTTTGTCCCAGGTAGGCTAATCACTGACGTTGTTATATTTACATATGAGTGCCTTCACTTTATGAAAAGATCGCGAAGTGAGAACAATGCTTGTTGTGCGTTGAAGTTGGACATGATAAAAGCATATGATAGAGTTGAATGGAATTATTTGGAGGTGGCAATGATCAAAATTTGCTTGCACCGCAGCTGGGTAAAGAGGGCAATGCAGTGTGTGATGACTATCTCTTTTTTGGTTTTGTTGAATGGCAGTCAGCTTGAAGAGTTCAGGCCATCGAGGGGGATTCACCAAGGGGATTTGATGCAGAGCATCCTACAGACATCACCATGTCAAGAATCCGTTTGGCAAGTGACACGTGGGACATCTATTTCACATACATAAAGGTGAATCATCTCCTTTACATGTGTTCACTTGACCCCTTCGTGGATGGTATACTACCTGACATTCCTCTCATGTGCATGAATAGGTATTATCGGAGCACCACAGGTGAAGAGGAGGAGTGCAAGCGCAAGTGTACGCTGATAAGTCTCCATCGTATATACTTTTCCAAACTCTTTTGCCCTTGTTTTGAACTCTAATTTGCATGATTTGAATGGAACTAACCCGGACTGACGCTGTTTTCAGTAGAATTGCCATGGTCTTATTTTTGTGTAGAAATAAAAGTTCTCGGATTGACCTAAAAATTTAAGGAGAATATTTCTGGAATATATAAAAAATACCGGCAAAAAAAGATACCTGAGGGGGCGGTGGAATCCGTCGCCGTCGTCATCATCAACCTTCCTCTATCACCAATTTCATGATGCTCACCGCCGTGAGTGAGTAATTCCATCGTAGGGTTGCTGGACGGTGATGGGTTGGATGGGATTTATCATGTAATCAAGTTAGTTTTGTTAGGGTTTGATCCCCAGTATCCACTCTGTTCTGAGATTGATGTTGCTATGATTTTGCTATGCTTAATGCTTGTCGCTAGGGCCCGGGTGCCATGATTTCAGATCTGAACCTATTATGTTTTCATGAATATATGTGTGTTCTTGATCCTATCTTGCAATTTGTAGACACCTATTACGAGTTATGATCCGCATACCCCAAGGTGCCAATAATTGGGATTTTTTCCGGTGATTACCGAAGTTTGAGGAGTTCATGTATTCACTAAGTGCTAATGCTTTGTTCCGGTTCTCTATTAAAAGGAGGCCTTAATATCCCTTAGTTTCCCTTAGGACCCCGCTGCCACGGGAGGGTAGGACAAAAGATGTCATGGAAGTTCTTTTCTGTAAGCACGTATGACTATATACGGAATACATGCCTACATTATATTGATGAATTGGAGCTAGTTCTGTGTCACCCTAGGTTATGACTGCTACATGATGAATATTATCCAACACAATTATGATTGCCGATACAATACGTACGGGTTTTTCACATATAGATCTTCGCTAAGTTACTTTCATTGCTACTGTTGTTACAATCACTACAAAAGTGTTACTGTTACTATTGCCACTATTAGCGTTACTATCATACTACTTTGCTACTAAATACTTTGCTGCAAATATTAAGTCTTTCAGGTGTGGTTGAATTGACAACTCAACTGCTAACACTCGCGAATATTCTTTGGCTCCCCTTGTGTCGAATCAATAAATTTGGGTTGAATACTCTACCCTCAAAAACTGTTGTGATCCCCTATACTTGTGGGTTATCATACACCTACACCATCAGCAAGGGAAGCTTGGAAGCGACGATGGAAGAAGATGGTGCAACGGACAAAACGATGCAAATTTGCACTACCAGCCTGTCCGATTGACTGTCCGTGCATCTAGAGAGCAGTTTTGGACGTACAGAAATTGCATTAATGGACAGTCCAGTAGTACATTTTTGGACGCCCAAAAGTTTTTGTTGCCACTAGACTATCCGACCCCCGTACTGGGCTATCCGACAGTGCATCTGTGGCAGGATTTGGGCAAGGCCCATGTAACTTTACCCTTTCACCCTCACTTACCCCTTCCTTTCCTTGGAC
>NC_041389.1:178520957-178557298 GCF_002162155.2 Triticum dicoccoides | reverse complement strand
TAAGATTAGATCTGATATCATAGAGCTTAGCTCATGTATCTCCCCTTGCAGGATTCCTCTTGAGAGTTAGAAGACTCCATTGGAGCTCAAGGCCTCCTATGGAGAAGATCCCTAGTGGATTCAAGACCTCCTAAGGAAGAAGGATTCCTCGAGTGAATCATCAAGACCCATCTCTCCTAGAGATTTGGATGAACTACCCTTGTATCTTTATTTCCCTTCCTGTTCTTGGATCTTGATGTACCTCTTGTATTGCTTGTGATTTGAGGAGTAATTGGAGTGAATCCTGTCCAATAGAGTGTTTTCCCCTTTGGTTTCTCCATGTTTTTCCCTCGTGTTCTTTGTGTTCCTCCTCGAATCCACCTCCAATTCGCGAACATCGGGCCACCTAGGGTTTTGCCGTACACACTTGGATCAGAGTAAAGTTTCCCACGAATTAGGAGCCCTACCCCCAGTTTCTAGCCTTTAGTTTGAACTTTTCTCCCCAATTTTGAAAATTTCCACAAAAAAGAGCCCCGAAAGTTTTCTTGTGATTTGATGCTCTTGTGAGTTTTTGTTGATTTTGATCCATGGATCTAGTGTTTGGCAAGTGGATCTACCTCCCTTGGCGTCCCCTAGCACCAATTTTTCTTTTTTTTCCCATCAATTGTGAGCTCAAAATCATCCATTTCTGCCCAAAAATTTAAAGTTCGTGCCATCCGAGACCGCACCGGACTATCCGGACCCCCGTACTGGACTGTCCGATTGCATTAGGAGCAAATAGCTCATTTTCTGGTCCATCAACTCCCCATACTGGACTGTCCGCTCGATACAGAAGGTTTTAAGATGAGGACCGGACTGTCCGCTCCCCAGGACTAGACTGTCCACTAGTTTCAAACTGCTTCAATTTCTTGTTTCGGCCATAACTAATTCACCCGGAGTCGGATTTTGACGTTCTTGAGCTTATTTTGTAGCTATTGACATCCATCATTCAACAAAAATACTTCAGCCATAATTTGACTCCATAAATAATTCAAATTTTGGCATCTTTGCCTAGGCCCTCCGTCATATCATACGCAATATCACCATAGTGTCCGCAACCTAACCCATTTTGTTACGCATTGCATTTGTGGTTGCTTGAGTTGTGATTTGAGTCTCCTAAGGTGTTTTAGCTACTTAGGGATGGTTACTTTTTCATCAACCACCGGAATTGTATAGTTCCATCGACTACATCAACCATGAGCTTCTGCAATCGACGACGATCATCCATCCTTTGAGACCACCTTCAACCGAAAGCAAGGCCGGTTACCCCAGACTTCGTGAAAGATTAAGGTATCCATTCCATCAAAAACTTTTCCTTCCTTGCTATTACACCTTGATAGCCCCACCATCCATGCGATTACCTGCATACGTAGTGAGACTAGCTATTTGAGTAGTGCTAGGCTTTGCAGAAACTTGAGCACTGTATTGATACCATATCATAGTGTTGCATCATTTGATATATCATATAGTGCAATTGCTTGCTCCCGTGCATATCTTGTGATCCTTATCTCATGCGATTGGTTGAGTCTAAAAAAATTGTGGAAAATAAGAGAAGAGCAAAAAACACAATTAAAAGAAGCTTTTAAGTAAGAAATAAAGATCAAAGCTTATAAGCAAAGAGTGGGGCATAGAAAGAGATACTGGTGCATGAGGATACAAGGAATAGGAAACATTTTGCTTGCATGAATAGGATTGGTGCCAAGTGGCGAATTGTGCCCAAACATGCAATCAAGTTAGCGTCTCTCCTTGTGTTTGTGCAACACAAGCTTAGTCTTCATCAGGCAATTTTGTATTGCTCATCCCTATAGTTCCACAAGCCCCGTTATCCCACCCTGTGTGTTCTTTATTGCCCACCTCTACATTATTGATCACTTGCTTTGCATTTTGAGTGCCTTGGATTGATTTCAACATTTAATATATCTTGGACTTCAATTTGCTTGATATTTTGTGCCACTACCCCCACCGAGCTCGACTATAAGCCATTTGTGTAGGTTGTGAGGATTGGAGAAGGTTTTTCACCAAGTGCACTCTTTTCCTTGCATACATTCTTGTTTTTCGAGATCCATCTACAACTTCAGAAAGAGTTAACTTTGGTATGTTCATTTCATCTCTTTCTCACACCTTTGCGAGTGCCTTCAATGGATAGGGCGGTGATACGTCTCCAGCGTATCTATAATTTTTGATTGTTCCATGCTATTATAGTATCAATCTTGGATGTTTTATATACACTTATAAGCAATTATATATCATTTTTTGGGGCTAACCTATTAACTTAGTGCCCAGTGCCAGTTGTTGTTTTTTTTGCCTATTTTTGGTTTTTAGAATATCAGTACCAAACAAAGTCCAAATGCCATGAAACTTTTTGGAGATTTTTTCCTAGACATAAGAGACTCTAGAAGCTTTGGGAGGGGACAAGAAGATGGAGCAGTGGCCCACGAGGCACCAGGGCGCGCCCAGGGGGGTTGTGGGGCCCATGTGGCTCTGTTTGACCTAACTCCGCCTCTATAATTTCTCTAAAATCGGGAAACCAATAGAGGAGTCCATGAAATACTTTTTCCAATGCCGCAAGTTCCTATTCTCGAGAGATCCCATTTGGAGGCCTTTTCCGGCACTCTGCCGGAGGGGGATTCGATCACGGAGGGGCTCTACATCATCCTTGATGCCCTTCTGATGATGCGTGAGTAGTTTACCACAAACCTACTGGTCCATAGTTAGTAGCTAGATGGATTCTTCTCTCTATTTGATCTTCAATAAAATGTTCTCCTCGATGTTCTTGGAGTTCTATCTGATGTAACCACGTTTTGCGGTGTGTTTGTTGGGATCCGATGAATTGTGAGTTTATGATCAGATTGTCCATGAATATTATTTGAGTTTTCTCTGAACTCTTTTATGCATGATTGTTATAGCTTCGTACTTCTCCGATCTATTGATTTGGTTTGGCCAACTAGATTGGTTTATCTTGCAATGAGAGAGGTCCTTTGTAATGGGTTCGATCTTGTGGTGCTCATTCCTAGTGATAGAAGGGGGCATGACACGTATTGTATCATTGCTATTAAGGGTAAAAGGACGGGGCTTATTCATGTGTGAGTTTACTTTGACTACATCATGTCATCTTGCTTAAGGCGTTACTCCGTTCTTTATGAACTTAATACTCTAGATGCATGCTGGATAGCGGTTGATGTGTGGAATAATAGTAGTAGATGCAGAATCGTTTTGGTCTACTTGTCTCGGACGTGATGCCTACATACATGACTATTACCTTGGATATCATCATGATTATTTGCTTTTCTGTCAATTGCCCGACAGTAATTTGTTTACCCATCGTATGCTAGTTTCAAGAGAGAAGCCTCTAGTGAAAACTATGGCCCCCGGGTCTACCTTTATCATATATTAAAAATCCTAAAAATACCTTGCTACACTTTCACTTTATTTATTTTATTTTGTATTTTTGTTCAACCTATCTGTCTATCACCATACGATTTAATCTTGCAAATAACCGCCAAGGGATTGATAACCCCTTGTTTGCATTGGGTGCGAGGATTTGTTATTTTTTTGTGCAGGTGCTGCTAACGAGTTGTTGCATGATTCTCCTACTGGATTGATAACCTTGGTTTCATAATTGAGGTAAATACTTATCTCTATTGTACTACATCATCCCCTCCTCTTCGAGGAAATCCCAACGCAACTCACAAGTAGCAGGAAGAATTTCTGGCGCCGTTGCCAGGGAGACATCAACAACATCTATCAAGTACCTACGCATAAACTTTCATCTCCTTGCATTTCCATTACTTGCCATTTGCCTCTCATTTTCATCTCCACCACTTTTAAAAAGCTTTACAAAAGTACATAAATATTTTCCGTTTGCCTTTTTGTTGTTTGTTTCTTTGCTTGCTTGTTATCTCATTTGCATAGTCACGATGTCTCAAGAAAATACAAAATTGTGTAATTTTTTCAATACTAATAATAATGATTTTATTAGTAGTCCAATTGCCCCAACCGCCACTAGTGCGGAGTCTTGTGATGTTAATGCCGCTTTTTTAAATATTGTTATGAAAGAACAATTTTACGGTAGTCCGAACGAAGATGTCGCGTCCCATCTAAACACTTCTATTGAATCATGTGACATGCAAAAGAAAAAAAAAGTGGACAATGATATTGTGATCCATTCTCACTACGAGATTGCACTAAAACTTGGTTTTCATCTTTGCCACGAAATGATATTGATTCTTGGGATAAGTGTAAATATGCTTTTATTGCCAAGTATTTTCCTCCCGTGAAAATTATTTATCTTATAAATCAGATTATGAATTTAAGAAACTTGATCATGAACATGTTCCCCAATCTTGGGAAAAGATGAAATTGATGACAAGAAATTGCCCTACTCATGGTTTAAGTTTGTGGATGATCATACAATATTTTATGCAGGATTGAACTTTGTTTCTAGAAATATTTTAGATTCCATCGCGAGGTACTTTTATGGAAATCACATTAGGGGAAACCACCAAATTGGTGTATAATCTTATTGTAAATTATTCACAATGGCATACTAAAAGAACACCTACTAGTAAAAAAGTGAATTTTGTTGAAGAAATTAGTACTTTGAGTGATAAAGTAGATGCGTTTATGAAATTGGTTACTATTAAAAAATGCTCCCATTGATCTTAAATATGTGCCATTGTCTACTTTGATTGAGCAAAATAATGATCCCGTAGATGTGAATTTTGTCTCACAAAACATCTTCAATAGTAATGCTCATAGAGGTCATTTTAATCCTAGGTCGGTTCCTGGAAATCCCTCTAATAATTATGGCAATTCCTATGGTAATTCTTATAATGATAATATGATGCCCTCTGATCTTGAAGTTAATATCAAAGAATTTATTAATGATCAATTTTTTTTCAACACTAGGGTAGAAGAAAAATTGAGTAAAATTGATGATATGTCTAGAAGTATGGATATAATTGTTCGTGATGTGGAAAATCCGAAAGCTAAAATTTTGCACCTAAGATTTATATTAGTGAATCCATTAAATCTCTTTATGTCTTCATGGATGAAAGTAAAGAAAGAACTGCTAGATTAAGGGCTAAGCGAGAATTCTTAGAAAAAGCGTTTTCGCCCGTTTTTTGTAGTAACGGTGAAGATATTAAATTGATTAGTGTTTATTCCATTGAATCTTTGTTTAGTGATATTAAACTTTATGAGAAGGGGACTGAAGAAGCGTTAACTTTACCTAGAAGGCATCCCCATAATTCGGAGGGTGAAAATCGTAATGAAAAATTGATAAAAGTGGGTCCGGAGAGGTAAAAACTTCAAATAGTGATGTGCCCACTCTTTTGGATTACAAAGACTTTAATTATGATAGTTGTTCTTTAATTGAATGTATTTATTATTTGCAGTCCATGCTAAATTCACCCAAATACTTATGAGAAAAATAAGGCTTTTAGTAAACATATCGTAGAAGCAATGATGAAATCTTTAGAAGAAAAGCTAGAATTGGATGTCTCAATACCTAGAAAATTATATGATGAGTGGGAACCTACCATTAAAGTTAAAACTAAAAATTATGAGTGCAATGCTTTATGTGATTTGGGTGCTAGCGTTTGCACAATACCAAAATCTCTATGTGATGTGCTAGGTTTTACCAACAAATGGATGAATGTTCTCTTAATTTGCACCTAGGAGATTCTACTATCAACAAACCTTTTGGTAGAATAAATAATGTTATTATTATTGCAAATAGGAATTATGTACCCATTGATTTCATTGTGCTTGATATTGAATACAATCCATCTTGCCCCATAATACTGGGTAGACCATTCTTACGAAGTATAGGTGCTGTTATTGATATGAAAGAAGGGAATATAAAATTTCAGTTTCCATTAAAGAAGGGTATGGAAACCTTCCCTAGAAATAAAATTAAGGCACCATATGAATCAATTATGAGGGCCAGCTATGGAACAAAAAGCAAAGGTGACAACACTTGAAACTATGCATTACGCCTAGCTAGAGGCGTAAAACAATAGCGCTAGTTGGGAGGCAACCCAATATTTATCTTTTAATTTTTGTTTCTTTTATTTTTTAAATAAGAACACAATTTTCCTAATGTTATGATTGTGTTTTTATGTTCAATTTAGTGTTTGTGCTAAGTAAAGCCTTTGGGATGATTTGGAAGATAGTTGCTTTGGTTATGTGCAAAAACAGAAACTTTTGCGTCCAATAGCAGAATTGTTAAAATTTGTTGGAGCATGGTAAAATTCTGATTTTTTTGCATATGATTGATATACAAATTTCCCACTTGTCCTAATTGTTCAGAATTGTTTGAGTTACAGAAGTATGGTCAATGTTCAGATTGCTACAGGCTGTTCTGGTTTTGATGCATTGTTTTGCTTATTTTGATGAAACTATGGATTGTATCGGGGGGTATAAGCCATGGAGAAGTTAGAATATAGTAGGTATAATTCAAAAATAAAATGTGAATGGGTTTGCAATAGTACTTAAACTAGTGATTTGTTTTGTTATACTAACGGATCTCACGAGGTTTTGTTGAGTTTTATGTGATTGAAGTTTTCAAGTTTTGGGTGAGATCACGATGGATGAAGAAATAAGGAGTGGCAAGAGCCTAAGCTTGGGGATTGCCGAGGCACCCCAAGGTAATATTCATGGAATCCCAAGCACCTAAGCTTGGGGATGCCCCGGAAGGTATCCCCTCTTTCTTCTACCAATTACTGGTAATTTACTTGGAGCTATATTTTTATCCGTCACATATCATGAATTTTGCTTGGAGCATCATGTATTATATGAGTCTTTGCTTTGTTTTCTTTTTAGTTTGTCACAATCATCTTTGCTGGACACACTTATTTTAGAGAGCCACACATTTATCATGATTTGTTAGAATACTCTATGTGCTTCACTTAAATCTTTTGAGCTATGGAGTTGCTCTAGTAGTTCACTTATATCTTTTTGAGCACGGCGGTGATTATATTTTAAAGAAATAGATGAACTCTCATGCTTCAATTATATATTTTTGAGAGTTGATAATAGTAATGGTAATTTGCACAAGATATGAATTTGGTCCCAAAGTGATGAATATTCAAGAAGGATATAACAAAAACTTTCGTATAGATCATTGGATGTGACAAGTTTGATTCCTTCCAATAGTTTTGCGATATGGAGATGATAATATTTGAGTTATGTTAGTGAGTAATTGGGCTTTAGTATGAATATTGGCGTTAAGGTTTGTGATTCCCTATGCATGCACGTAAAGTCAATAATTATGCAACAAAGTTACATCCTACTTATGGTGCATTATTCAGTGTTAGTTATGTTCAATGCATGCTTATGACCGTTTTTGCTTTTTGGTTGGTCGCTTCTCAATCTAGTTGCTAGCCTTCATTTGTACTAAGCGGAGATGTTGCTTGTGCATCCAACTCCTTAAACCCAAAGTTGTTCCAAATGAGTCCACCATACCTACCTGTATGCTGTATTTCCATGCCGTTCCAAGTAACTTTGCATGTGCCAACTCTAATTTTTCAAAATAAATTTCTGTTTTGTGTGCCCGTACTGCTCATGAAGTGTCAGGGGGTGGCCAACATTTTCCATGCTAGGTATGTTACTCTCACGATGAGTGTTTATTCACTTGTCATTGCACGAGGGTGTCGCATGTAATAGGGATGCCCAGTCCCAAAATGAACAATAATAGTAATAATAATAATAATATGAGGATGATAATAATAAATTCCTTGGGAAGTGTTGGTATAGAAGGCACCCGTGGATACGGCTAGCCATGGATTGTGAAAGAATGGTGGAAAGGAAATAAACTTTATTTTTTGTTTGAGAGCCGCCTATAATTTGTCTAGCATGGAAGATATTGGGAATTTTCAGTCGTTTCCATTGACAGGAAAAACACGCCTCTCAAAATACTTTTATCTCTAATTTAAGCCTTGAGCTCTAGCACCTCTGCAAATCTCTACTTCCCTCCGCGAAGGGCCTATCTATTTTCTTTTATCCAATTTTTATTTTTATTTTGAGTCTCCATCTTCTCTTACAAAGCACCAACTAGAGAGTGATCACCCACAAGTATAAGGGATCACAACAGTTTTCGAGGGTAGAGTATTCAACCCAAATTTATTGATTCGACACAAGGGGAGCCAAAGAATATTCGCAGGTATTAGCAATTGAGTTGTCCATTCAACCACGCCTGGAATCTAAATATCTATAGCAGAGTGATCAGTAGCATAGTAGTATGGTAATTTGATAGGAATAGCAATGATAGTAACAGTAAAAGTGATGGTAGTAGCAATAGTTTTGTAGAAATTGTGACAGCAACAACAACAACAATAGTAATAATGAGTTAGCAAAAGCAATATGTGAAAATCTCATAGGCATTGGATCAGTGATAATGTTGGTTAACATTCATCATGTAACAGTCATAACCTAGGGCGACACCAAACTAGCTCCAATTCATCAATGTAATGTAGGCATGCATTACGTATATAGTCATACGTGCTTATGATAAGAACTTGCATGACATCTTTTGTCCTATCCTCCCATGACAGCCGGGTCCATAAGGAAACAAAGGGATATTAAGGCCTCCTTTTAATAGAGTACCGAAACAAAGCATTAATGCATAGTGAATACATGAACTCGTCAAACTACGTTAATCACTAGAAAGAATCCCAATTATTATCACCTTGGGGTATGCGGATCATAACACGTAGCAGGTGCATACAACCTACAAGGTCGGATCAAGAACACAAATATATCAATGAAAACATAAAAGGGTTCAGATCTGAAATCATGGCACTCAGGCCCTAGTGACAAGCATTAAGCATAGCAAAGTCATAGCAACATCAATCTCGAACATAGTGGATACTAGGGACCAAGCCCTAACAAAACTAACTCTATTACATGATAAATCTTATCCAACCCATCACCGTCCAGCAAGCCTATGAAGGAATTATTCACTCCCGATGGTGAGCGTCATGAAATTGGTGATGGAGGATGGTTGATGTGACGAAGACGGAAGACCCCTCTCTCCGGAGCCCCGAACGGACTCCAGATCTGGCCTCCCGATGAAGAACGGGAGGTGGCGGCGGCTCCATATCGTAAAACATGATAAAACTTCCTCTCTTATTTTTTCTCAAGAAATAGGAATTTATAGTGCCGAGATTAGGGTCAACAGAGCCACGTGGACCCGACAAGCCAGCAGAGCGCGCCCAGGGGGGTGGGCGTGCCCTAGTGCCTCATGGGCACTTGGTGGCCCCCTCGAGTGGGTCTTTGCTCCAGTATTTTCAATTTATTCCGTAAAAAATCTCCAAAAGTTTCGTCCAATTCCGAGAACTTCTATTTCTGCACAAAAACAACACCATGGTAGTTCTACTGAAAATAGTGTCAGTCCGGGTTAGTTTCATTCAAATCATGCAAATTACAGTCCAAAACAAGAGCAGAAGTATTTGGAAAAGTAGATACGACGGAGACGTATCAACTCCCCCAAGCTTAACTCCTTGCTTGTCTTCAAGCAATTCAGTTGAAAAACTGAAAGTGATAAAGCAAAAAACTTTTACGAACTCTTTTGTTCTTGTATCCATATATATGCTTAAATAATACCCAGGTTTTCAGCAAAGATTATAACTAACCAAGCAAATGGTAACTCTTAGAAATTATATTCACTCATATTAATGGCATACTCAAGTACCGAGCAATAATAAAGTATCTCAAATGCCAACACTTTGTCAAAACAATCATGATATAATATGACAATAATGGTATCTCGCTAGCCCTTTCCGAGACCGCAAAACATAAATGCAGAGCACCTCCAAATTCCAAGCAGCGACTAAACATTGTAATTCATGGTAGAAGAGATCCAGTCATGATGCACACAACATTAACTATACATAATACATGAGAATGAAAATAGTGCTCTCAGGACTGGCGCTTGTTCGAGAAGGTGATGACTCAACAATAAAATTAAAATAGCATAAAACCAAACGGATAGGCCCTCTTGCGTTGATTTTTTCCTTGAAGAGGAAATGACAGCAAAGTAGAGATAAGTATTTCCCTCAGTTTGAGAACCAAGGTATAAATCAAGTAGGAGACAACACACAAATCACCGAGTACCTGCACAAACAATCAAACAAACTTGCACCCAACGCGATAAAGGGTTGTCAATCCCTTCACAGTTACTTGCAAAAGTGAGATCTGATAGAGATAGATAAACGATAAAGTAAATATTTTTGGTATTTTTGGTTTATAGATCAGAAAGTAAAAGATTGAAAAATAGTAAATCAGAAACTAATATTATAGATCGGAAACTTATATGATGGAAAATAGACCCGGGGCCATAGGTTTCACTAGAGGCTTCTCTCAAGATAGAAAATAGTACGATGGGTGAACAAATTACTGCCGATCAATTGATAGAAAAGCACAAAGTTATGACGATATCTAAGGCAATGATCATGAATATAGGCATCATGCCCGTGTCAAGTAGACCAAAACGATTCTGCACCTACTACTATTATTCCACACATTGATCGACTCCTGTGTGCATCTAGAGTATTAAGTTCATGAAGAACAGAGTAACACATTAAGTAAGATGACATGATGTAGAGGAATTAACTCAAGCAATATGATGAAAACCCCATCCTTTTATCCTCGATGGCAACAATACAATACGTGCCTTGCTGCCCCTACTGTCACTGGGAAAGGACACCAGAAGATTGAACCCAAAGCTAAGCACTTCTCCCGTTGCAAGAAGAACCAATCTAGTTGGCCAAACCAAACCGATAATTCGAAGAGACTTGCAAAGATATCAAATCATGCATATAAGAATTCAGAGAAGATTAAATAATATTCATAGATAAGCTGATCATAAATCCACAATTCATCGGATCTCGGCAAACACATCGCAAAAAAGTATTACGTCGAATAGATCTCCAAGAACATCGAGGAGAACATGGTATTGATAATCAAAGAGAGCAAATAAGCCATCTAGCTACTAGCTATGGACCTGTAGGTCTGTGGTAAACTACTCACGCTTCATCGGAAGGGCAATGGTGTTGATGTAGAAGCCCATGGCCGAATCCCCTTCTATCAGGACACGAGAAATGGTCCCTAGATGGGATCACACGGGTACGGAAGGTTGCAGCGGTGGAAACGTGTTTTCGTGGATGACTCTGGTAGTTTGGGGACATATGGGTATATATAGGCAAAATAATTAGGTCCGGAGGTGCACGAGGGGCCCACAAGGTGGTAGGTGCACCCTACCCCCTGGGCACGCCCTTCGTCATTCTGGCCACCTCGTGGCTCCTCCGACTTCATCTCCAGGTCTCCTAGTTGTCTTCTTGTCCAAGAAAAATCATCGCAAAAGTTTTATTCCGTTTGGTATTCCTTTTCTGTGAAACTCAAAAAAGGAAAAAATAGGAACTGACACTGGGCTCTAGGTTAATAGGTTTGTCCCAAAAATAATATAAAATAGTATATTAATGCATATAAAACATCCAAAACAGATAATATAATAGCATGGAACAATCAAAAATTATAGATACGTTGGAGACGTATCACCTTCGCAAAGGGAAGCAGGGATTTGCAGAGGTGCTAGAGCTCGAAGCTTAAATCAGAGATAAATATAATTTTGGGAGGCATACCTTTCCTGTCAATGTTACGACCGAGAGTTTTCAATATCTTCCATGCTAATCAAATTAGCGGCGGTTCCCAAGCCGTAGAAGTAAAGTTTACCCCCCCTCCACCAACAAACACAAGCCATGGCTAGACGAATCCTCAGGTGCCCTCCATACCAACAACTCTTTTGGGGAGTTTGTTTTATTATTTTGCAATTTTAATCATGGTACTAGGCATCTCGATTACCAGCCCCTCTCGTGCAAGGATAAGTGAATAAACCTCATCATGAGGATAACCCGCTTAGCATGGAAGATACTGACCACCACCTGTCACTCCATGAGCGGTATAGACACACAAAACAGATGTTCATTTGATTATTTAGAGGTGGCACATGCAAATTTACTCGGAACGACAGAGTAATAGCGCATATAGGTAGATATAGTGGACTCATCTGGAATAACTTTGGTTTAAGGATTTTGATGCACAAGCAGTATTCCCGCTTAGTACACGCGAAGACTAGCATATATGTTGAGAAGCGACCAACTAGAGAGTGAAAAGGTCATAACCATGCATTATGAATGATCAACATTGAATACTAGCATGAGTAGGATATAAGCACCATGAATATAAATATCGTGGAGGCTATGTTGGTTTTGAATCAACTACTTGCGTGAACATGTGCCAAGTCAAGCCATTTGAAACATTCAGAGGAGGATACCATATGAACATACTACATCACAACCATTTTAATGCTTGTTGACACCCAAGATAAATCATTAACCACTCCTAGCTACTTAAGCATGGCATGAACAACTATAATCCCTAATTGTCATCATAAACATGTTTAATCAGAATATGCTGAATCATGGATACTGAGTTAAACATATTTATAAAAACAAAAACAAGTTGAGTTCATACCCGCTTTTCCTTGCCACAGTCACTTCATCAAATATCATCATTATTGCCTTTCACTTGCTCAACCGAACGATATGAAAATAACAATAGTGCAAGAGTGTCGTGGACTAAGCTGGAATCTGCAAATATTTTATTCAAAAGAGAAGACAAGGTAATATGGGCTCTTTGTTAGACCAACAATAATGCATATGAGAGCCACTCAATATTTTCATCGTGGTCTTCTCCTTAGAATGACTCAAAAAAAGAAAACAATTTCAGAGAGACACACTGAAATATTTTTAGAGTTTTTGATTTTTTCTTGAAGAAAGCAAATTAAAGAAGGGATAAGAAAAACAAGAAAAATATTTACATGGGAAAGCTCCCAACAAGTAAAAGAAGAAATGAGAAATCTTTTTGGTTTTCTTTTAATACCACAACTAATTAAACTAGAAAGAAAAACCGAAAAGAAGCAATAAATATTTTTGGATTTTATCAAAGTTTTTCAAACACACAAGAAAGCAAGAAAATAAAACTAACATGGATCATACAATGAAAAAGGATGAACACCGACAACTGGAATGAAATGTGTGAAGATGAATGTAATGTCAGTGAGAAATACGTACTCCCCAAGCTTAGGCTTTCGCCTAGCTTGGTAATCACCATTGCTGGTCTGGGTAATAATCAAAGTGGTAGCTTGTGGAGGCTCTCCGTGCCTCCTCCTCTGCCTGGCGAGTGGCTTCTACTACTGCGTTGTGCTTGCCTGGCTCGCTCTCATAGATGAAATATCTTTGTTTCCTCTGAAAATCAAAGAGGGCAGGTGCAAGAAAAATAATAGATACAATGCATTTTTTTATCGAAAATTAAGTTGTAATCATAGCTCTGAGTTCCATCCTTAATTAAATCATGGCGCTGCATTGTCTCAAAGTCTAAGTATTTATCAGGTGAGATAGGATCATTGGGCCTAGGTGAGACTCCTAGCTTTGCAGCTAGGGGCGAGGCATAAATTCCTCCATATAAATGACCATTATTAGCATTGTGTTACAGCCTCCACGCAACAATTTCCCCAAGGTTATATAATTTGTGGCCCGTTAGAGCAGTATGAATAATGCTCAAGTCAGGGGCACATAGTGCACCATAATCTTGTTTACCAGCAATGCATTTACCATTAAATAGTGCAAAGTAACGAACAGAGGGAAATTGGATACTTTTTATTCTAGCTTGTGTGACTCCTGTATCCTCACCATTGCAAAGGCTATCAAGGAATATTTGATAATCAGTTTTTTGTGGTTCATCAAGTGAACCCAAAAATGGAATTTTGCATGAATCACATAATTCTTCTAAAGGCATACCATAGGCTCTATGATAAAGATGAAATAAAATTCTAGAATCACGAGGGTGGTACTTAGACTTTTTGGTGAACGACCGAGTGAGATTATAGTGATGAGTACACTTATCTGCGAGGAAAGGAGAGAGCTCAGTGTTATGAATATATTCATCAAATTCTTCTTTAATACCTGCGCCTATCATGAACTCGTCGCACGACCATTGGCATGATTTGATATCAGTAATTCGCACGAAGCTTGCCATTGGTTCAACATAAGCCTGTCGTATTGAGCTCTCACTCGACGATCCCTCCGAGGACCTCCTCCTCGAAGAACTCCTCCTAAAGCGGTTCATTTCTGTATGAACAAATTTCTGAAATTTTTGGCCACAAAATGATGTCAACAAAACTTCACAAGATTGATAGCAACTACTCATATGGGTGTCTAGAGGTTATATCAAGCATTCAAACTACTTAGAACTCAAACAATTCAACATGCAAGCTCATTTTCAGTAGCACCAAGAGCAGCTAATTATGCAAAATATAATCCACTAGAGCAAAAACTAATTGGAGCAATGGAGGAGTCACATACCAAGTAGCAATCCCCCAAAACAGTTTTGAAAATGAAGCTCCGAGCAAAACGATAAAAAATATCAGGTTTGGGAGCAGGAACACGCGAGAGAGAGCTACCAAGAATTTTTTCTAGAGGTAAGAGATGAACTGGGCTGAAGGAAGAAGTGAGAGGGATCCTTATGGGGCCCACAAGCCACCAGGGCGCACCTGATACGTCTCCATCATATCTACTTTTCCAAACTCTTTTGCCCTTGTTTTGGACTCTAATTTGCATGATTTGAATGGAGCTAACACAGACTGACACTGATTTCAGCAGAATTGCCATGGTATTATTTTTGAGCAGAAATCAAAGTTCTTGGATTGACCTGAAAATTTATGAAGAATATTTTTGAAATATATAAAAAATACTGGCTGAAAAAGATACTAGAGGGGGGCCACCCAGGAGCCACAAGCCCCGGGGTGCGCCTACCCCCAGGGTGCGCCCTGGGGGCTCCCAGGCTTGTGGGCCCTCTGGAGCTCCGGCAACCCTATGTCCAACTCCATGTATACCTATTCGTGAAGAAAAAAAATCAGAGAAAAGGATTCATCGCGTTTTACGATACGGAGCCTCCGCCATGTCCTGTTCTTCATCTGGAGGGCTGATCTGGAGTCTGTTCGGGGCTCCGGAGGGTGGAATTCATTGCCGCCGTCATCATCAACCTTCCTCCATCACCAATTCCATGAAGCTCACCGCCGAGAGTGAGTAATTCCATCATAGGCTTGCTAGACGGTGATGGGTTGGATGAGATCTATCATGTAATTGAGTTAGTTTTGTTAAGGTTTGATCCCTAGTATCCACTATGTTCTGAGATTGATGTTGCTATGACTTTGCTATGTGTCGTGGTTTTATCACGGTAGATGTCCTAGTGTGAGGACTTAGTCGTGAGGCCAACACATCTAAGTGGTAGCTTGAACGGGGTTGAGCGGGACGAGAGACGCGAGATTTTACCCAGGTTTGGCCCCTCATGGTGGAGTTAAAAGCCTACATCCTGCTTCATTGATATTGATGATGATGATCTTGGTTACAAGGGCGGTGTTTCGCAACCTCTATATCGAGAGCATCTACTTTGATCTTGTCTAAGACTTGCCTGTCTATTTAAAACCTGCCTATTGTGACTCGTAAAAATCTGACCCTCTTGGGGTGCCCCGCCCCTCCTTATATAAGTTGAAGGGGTGGGTTACATGTAGAGTCCTAGTAGGATTAGGACTTAGCCTATTTCTGACTTCTTCTCCGGGGCTTCTTAACCCTAGGCTTCTCTTTGTGGGCTTCTTAACTCCTGGGCTTCTTGTCTCCAGGTGACTCATTTTCATGGCTAAGTACTTGCAGGGTTATAACTATCTGCCGGGTCAAACCTGTTTGCCGGGTTACAATCTGTCTACTGGGTTACAATCTGTCTGCCGGGTTATAACTATCTGCCAGGTCACACCTGCCGGGTTAGGATCTGAGATGACTTAACATGGCTGCTTAAGTCTAGAGAAGACTTAACGTCAGGGCGACTTAAACCTACAAATGACTTAAGTCTTAGGGCGTCTTACCCTTATGAGCCGGGTCTTGGTCGTGGCTAATATCCCCAACATTAGCCCCCGGTTTAGCTTTGAATTTATTCATGCTAAACTCTTGAAATAAGAATATGTAAAGGGACCGACGCACTCAAAAAGACCAGTTGACCAGCTCCTGAAAATTCTTAATCTCTGTCATATCAATAAACTGATGATGGCTCCTTGGAGAAAAAATAACCCTTATTATCTTCAACTGCCTTGGCTTGATAAAATTCATTTGATGTTGTGACAACTAGCAATACTTCAGAGTTAGATGAAAAATCCATATGATGTTAAGTTGTCTAAATAACCCGGAGGAGATAACCTTTGCAAACTTCTTCATCAAAAAATATGAGACCTGATTCACTCATAACTGAGAATTTGAAGGCATACTTTCTTGATATCCATATTACCTGTAGCCCCCAAGTCTTAAGAGGGGAAGGCAGTCATAGCTTTCAAACTTGCTTCAATATAAATATTGCAACTCTGGAAAAAATCCAGATTGTTCGTCTGAGTCACCAGTCATAAGTTGAATGTTCCACATATGTAGCCCCCAAGTACCGGGTTGTCTTGCCTGCAGCAACCTGGGACTTGTAATTGCCTTATGCTCATAAAACTTTAGCCAGTGTAGCCCCCAAGGGCCGGGTCATTATGCAATAATGAGCAGGGACTTTTGCCGATCTGTTTATATAGACTTGAGGAGCAAATTGTAGCCCCCAAGGGCTAGGTCATCAGTATGTGATGGGCCGGGTCTTGCAATTTGGACCTTAAGACTTGGGTAAAGAACTGAATGCTGTATCCCTCAAGTGCCGGCTCAGTAAGATAAAAATGGGTTGGGACTTAGAAAATGAGGAAAGGCCAGCTCATCTCCTTTAGATAACAGGGTGTGCTGACAATGTGATGATTTGAAAGCAACTTGCATTAGACCCCAAGTGCCATGGTGCATGCTTGCATGACACGGGACTTGCATACTTGATGTAATCTTGATTCAACTAATGTAGCCCCCAAGTGTTGGGTCGTGTGCCTGCGGCAACTCGGGACTATTCCTTCCATTGTAAAATAAATCATATCAATTGTCTGGGTGATGTTGATGAAAGCCTTGCATATCAATGTTGAACCATGCTCCTTGCTGTAAGCTGCTATTTTTGGATGAGAGAATAATAGCCATTACTCTGAAGGGGCTTTGAAAACCTCAATCATCCAATACTGGTTATGATAACCATAATGAAAATCCAGCCATGCATGTTGGCTATTAAAGGTTTGAATAATACAACCCGGTTTGAAAACCGGTGCCTGCAACATAAACCAGTATATCCATGCATATATGATGCATGGTATGATGATGCAATGATGATTCAATGTATGATGATGTATGCATATGATGACAGAGTATAAAAATGCCGGCTTTGAAGATATGACCAAAAGAGACAAGCTCTGTTTAGTTTTTTGAAAAACCTCAAGTTTTGCTTCAAAGAAGCTTGGCATGATAGCCTTTCATCTCGTATGCTGGCACTCACGTGACATAAAATTCGTCATTTTAACCTTAACTAGTTCAGGGTCTTAGTTAAAAGATTGACTGTTAAGAGTATGAACGGGCTGAGGGAGTCCTGGATTAGGGGGTATCCGGACAGCCGGACTGTATACATCATCCGGACTATTGAAGCGTGAAGATACAACTCAAGACTTTGTCCCGTGTCCGGATGGGACTCTCCTTTGCGTGAAAGACAAGCTTGGCGATCCGTATATTATGTTTCCTTCCTTGTAACCGACTCCATGTAAACCCTAGCCCTCTCCGGTGTCTATATAAACCGGAGAGGTTGGTTCTTAGAAGGCCGATCACAACTACAATCATAATCATCATAGGCTAGCTTCTAGGGTTTAGCCTCTACGATCTCGTGGTAGATCTACTCTTGTACTACTCATATCGTCAATATTAATCAAGCAGGAAGTAGGGTTTTACCTCCATCGAGAGGGCCCGAACCTGGGTAAACATTGTGCTCCTCGCTTCCTGTTACCATCAGCCTAAGACGCACAGATCGGGACCCCCTACCCGAGATCTGCCGGTTTTGACACCGACATTGGTTCTTTCATTGAGAGTTCCTCTGTGTCATCGCTGGGGGGCTTGATGGCGCCTTCAATCGTCAATAGCATAGTCCAGGGCGAGACTTTTCTCCCTGGACAGATCTTCATGTTCGGTGGCTTCGCACTGCGGGCCAATTCGCTTGGCCATCTGGAGCAGATCGACAACTACGCCCCTGGCCACCAGGCCAGGTTCAGAAACCTGAACTACATGGCCGATATCCGCGGAGACTTGATCTTCGATGGAATCGGGCCTGTACGAGGAGTGCCGGGCAGTCACGATGAGCATGGCCTAGACCTGCTGTGGAACAATGCTCGGGATATTACCCTTGCAGTAGTCCCGGACCTAAATCCGGAGCAGTCTGCGTGGCCCAAGGACCCAAAACGACGGCGCAGACGCCGCTCAAAGTCCAGCAATAGTAAAAATAGCGACAAGAGCGCCAGAAAGATCGACACCCCAGTCAACTCCGAAGGCAATAATGACCATACGGACCCAGCGATGGAGCATGACGAGCCAGGTCATGCCGAACACAGTTCGGAGCGGACGCCCGATCACAATGATCCCGAGGGACGAGTTCATCAAACTGCCCCAGGACAAGAACAAAGTCCAGATGACGACACATTCCTCATCCCGGAAACACGCGTGGAACGAGATAACCTCCACAGGAAGCTTATGGCCACCGCAAGAAGTCTAAAGAAGCAGAAGCAATGGCTAAAATCCGCACAGGAAACGCTCAACCGCAGATGGAATAAAGTGCTAGACACTAAAGAAAGATACGTCAACGATCGCCATACAAAGAGCTATCCAAAACATAAGCTACTGCCAGAATTCGATGACGAGGTCGTTCCACCAAAGAATAACACGACCAGGAGGCCAGACGTACCGCTTCATAACCACAACAGAGCGGCTGCCGACGCCGCGCACGACTTGCGTGAGCACCTGGATAAGAAAGCTGGCGCGGCCAGGTCCATCTACGGATCTAAAGGACACACCCCGGCGAGGGACTATGGTCACCAAAATGATCATACCAACCAAATACCAGTTCAGAATAAGCACCGGACACAACAACAGCCAACGGCATGCCACATCACGTCCAGATATAGAGGGGCTGCCCACCGCCTGTGCTTCACCGAAGAAGTACTGGACCATGAATTTCCACAAGGTTTTAAACCTGTGAACATAGAGGCATACGACGGAACGACAGACCCAGGGGTCTGGATCGAGGACTTTATCCTGCATATTCACATGGCTCGTGGGGATGACCTCCACGCCATCAAATACCTTCCCCTCAAGTTGAAGGGACCAGCTCGACACTGGTTGAAGAGCCTCCCCGAAAATTTAATTGGGAGTTGGGAGGAACTCGAGGACGCGTTCAGGGCCAATTTTCAAGGGACTTATGTCTGACCTCCGGATGTGGACAATTTAAGTCACATAATCCAACAGCCCGGGGAGTCCGCCCGCAAACTTTTGAACAGATTCCTCACTAAGAAGAATCAAATTGTCGATTGTTCGGATGCCGAAGCCTTAGCGGCATTCAAACATAGCATCCGCGACGAGTGGCTCGCCAGACACCTCGGCCAAGAAAAGCCAAGGACAATGGCAGCCTTAACAAGCCTTATGACCCGCTTCTGTGCAGGTGAAGATAGCTGGCTTGCCCGTAAAGGCACCAGCGATCCTAGCACATCCGAATTAAGGGATGGCAATGGGAAGCCATGGCGTAATAAAAACAAACGTCAAAACAAGGAAGAGAGTCCGGACAACACAACGGTAAATGCCGGATTCAGGGGCTCTCGGCCCGATCAGCAAAAGAAGCCACTTAAAGGCAGTAAAGAGGGACCGTCCGGTCTGAACAGAGTCCTGGATAGACTGTGCCAAATTCATGGCACCCCCGACAAATGTGCGAACCACACGCACAGAGAGTGCTGGGTCTTCAAGCAGGCAGACAAATTAAATGCCGAACACAAGGGGAGGGAAACACCAAGTGAAGACGAGGATGAACTTCGTCAGCCGAACACTGGGGGACAGAAAAAATTCCCACCAGAGGTTAAAACAATAAACATGATCCACGTGACTCGCACATCCACGAGAAGGCACGAACGTGCGCTCACAGACGCGTACGCTATAGAGCCCATCGTACCAACACCTAATTACTGGATGGCTTGTCCGATCACCTTCGATCATACGGACCGCTTGACTAGTATTCGGCGCGGAGGATCAGAGGCCTTGGTGCTCGACCCAATAATCGACGGATACCATCTCACCCACGTCCTTATGGACGGCGGCAGTAGTCTCAATTTAATATACCAGGACACTGTCCGCAGAATGGGGATAGACCCATCCAGAATCAGCCAAAGCAACACCACCTTTGAAGGGGTGATACCGGGCGTTGAAGCCTACGACAGGGGCTCCGTCGTGCTCGAGGTAACATTCGGCTCCCCAGGCAACTCCAGAAGCGAAGAACTACTCTTCACCATCACACCCTTCCAAAGCAGCTATCACGCATTGCTTGGAAGAGCGGCCTTCGTCCGCTTCAACGCAATACCACACTATGCCTACCTTACACTCAAGATGCCCGGTCCACGTGGCGTCATCACCGTTAGCGGACACACAGAGTGCTCCTCATGTGCGACGGCCCCAGCGGCCGGACTATAGGCGGCCTCCAATATCAGAAATTATGACTGGTCATTAAGACCATAGACACGGTTAGACGAGTCCGGCAGCCCGGATAAAACTGAACCAGGACACCGTATATGTAATCCCATAGAGGACACCAGGGGCTGTAAATATTTAATATAGCCCCACACTTGGCTCAACCTTATTGGCAGGCCAACGTCTTACACTTCTACTATTCATCGCATACTTACGTTGTACTCTCCTACATGAGTTTCTCTTTATAGACAAATTCGCGCAATGCCCCTCCAGGATACGGCACAACGGAGACAAAGGCGCAGACGTGCAGCAGGGCCCCGCTCAAAGGTTTCTCTTTAGATTAAGCCCCTGTGTAAACCTTTTATATTGCCTCTTGTTGTTCATACATCCCATGGGTACTACACCCATAGAGGGTACTGCTGTTATTGGCATTTCGCCATGATAGATTAACGCGCGTACCTGGAAATACAGGGTTTATAATGAATGGGCATTCTTCAGCCCATTTTCTGTTATAAAGTCCGAATACCTTCGGGAGTGTTCGGCGTCACGAGTTTAGCCCTAGATGCATCAGCTCCGAATCATGTCTTTGGTCAAATATTGGGTTTGCCTGGCTCCTGGGTTTACCGCCTTAAGTTCCGCTCTTATCAGCTAAGGTGGCCAAAGGAGAACTACTGCGATTGTGCCCTGGTTATTCTGAATGAGCACCTCAGTAGAGAAAGCCGAAAACTGACTGTCATGATACAGCGAGAGACTATTCAACCACTCGAAGACCTATCGGAATCTTTAGGATCCCTCCGCATTAACGAATGACCGTTTCCCGGTCATGTACACACGCGCCCGTATTCGGATGCACGTGAAGGTACCAGGAGCTACATAGTAGCCCCACCGTGAGTTTATAGCAGAGAGACTATAGCAGACATGTGAGTTTATCCTTGCTCTCTATAAGCCGGCTCTCACATGACAAAAACCGCTGTTTTAACCTTGACAAGTTCAGGGTCATGGAAGATTGACTGTCAAGAGTACGACGGGTCACCTGGCGGAGTAGAAGTTGCAAACAGGCAGGTTTAACCCATAATATGGCATGGTGATAACCCAGAAGTATAGGGGATCACAACCATTTTCGAGGCTAGAGTATTCAACCCAAATTTATAGATTCGACACAAGGGGAGCCAAAGAATATTTGCAAGTATTAGCAGTTGATTTGTCAATTCAACCACACTAGGAGATTAGTTATCTGTAGTAATATGATTAGTAGCACAGTAATATGATGGTTTTGATAGTAGTGGTAACAGCAACAGTAACAGTGACAATGATAGCAATAATTTTGTAGCAGTTGTGACAGCAGCAATAGCAATAGTAACTTAGTAGAAACAATATGTGGAACATTCATAGGCATTGGATCGGTGACTTCGTTGGATGATACTCATCATATAACAGCCATAACCTAGGGCAATACGACACTAGCTCCAGTTCATAAATAAAATGTAGGCATGTATTCCGCAAATAGTCATACGTGCTTATGGAAAGAACTTGCATACCATCTTTTATCCCACCCCTCGTGGCAGCGGGGTCCACATGAAAATAATGCACACAAGGAAACTACGAAATCGGGGGCACTAAGTGCAAGCTTGTGGCGATGACGCTCGACACCCCTCTCTCATCTCCCACTGACAGAGTATGATAAAAGTCCTCAAACTCTTTAGGCCTAGGCTTCCTTATTTCCTGATCAGAAGGAATCAAGCATATATCACAAAATTCAGTAAGTGGTATCTGACGGGTTTCAACATATAAATTAAACTGCACCTCAGGAGGGTTATTCCTACTCAGAAAATGAAAGCTTTGCACAAAGGAATTTGTAATGAGATGGTATTGTTCACACTCAGCTGCGATGAAGTCGGTGAGACCGACATTAGTAGCAAATTGTGCGAAATCTTGACAGATCCCGACTCCATCCATGAAGGGGTTGTGCGGCCATCGCATGGCCGCACCTCCGCCATTCTCCGGGTGCGGAGATCATTGTACGATGACTCCCCAATGACTCCCTTAGAGTTCTTCTTGGAAGAAACTTCAAAAAAAAACTCATCTATTTCCTATGAATAAAATTCTGAAACTTTTAGTCCACAAAAATTTTGTCAACAAAACTTCGCAAGATTGATAGCAACTACTCATAGAGATGTATAGAGGCCATATTGAGCATTCAAACTACTTAGAACTCTAAGAATTCAACATGCAAGATCATCTACAATAGCACCAAGAGTAGCTAATTATTCAAAATATAATCTAGTAAGGCAAAAACTAATTGGACCAATGGAGGAGTCACATACCAAGTAGCAATCCCCTAAAACAGTTTCAGAAACGGAGCTTCAAGCAAAGGGATCGAAATCCGCGGGTTTGAGAGCAAGAACACAAGAGAGAGAGAGCGATGGTGATTTTTTTGGAGGTAGGTGATGACATGGGCTAAAGAGATAAGTGAGGGGGCTCACGTGGGGACCACAACCCACCAGGGCGCGCCTGGGGCTGCTGGCACGCCCAGGTGGGTTGTGCTCACCTAGTGCACCCTCTCTGATGTTATTTGCATAAAAAAATCATAAATAATCAGAAAAAATCGTATTAAATTTTCAGGGCATTCTGAGAACTTCTATTTTTGGGTCATTTTTTATTGCACGAGAAAATCAGAAAACAGACAAACACATGGCATTTTATTTTATTTAACTAAGAAAAATAGAAAATAAGAGTTGGGAGTAGAAGGTTGCGCTTACTAAATTCATCATCTTCATACCTCTAAAAATGATCAGTTAATAAGGTTGATCAAGTCTTATTAACAACCACCTTCGATTAGCATGAAACCGAAGAACTTTTGTAAAACACTATGTTACCTCAACGGGGATATGCATGTCAACAACAATACACATTTCATATTTCTTTCTGGTAGTAGGTGAAGGTAGTTGAAAACTTCCAATAGTGAGTGTCGGAGATTTTTCAATAACATCAATACCATTGACTTGGAATTGTTTCTTCGGAAAGTGCACCGTATGTCCATTACCATTGATATGAAAAGTGACCTTGCTTTTATTCCAATCAATAACATCCCCTGCAGTATTCAAAAAGGGTCTACCAAGGATAATCGTCATGTTGTTGTCCTCAAGCATCTCAAGTATAACAAAGTCAGTTAAGATAGTAACATTTGCCACAACAACAGGCACATACTCACAAATACTGATAGGTATGGCAGCTGATTTTTCAACCATTTGGAAAGATATTTCAGTAGGTGTGAGTTTATTCAAATCAAGTCTTTTATATAAAGACAAGGGCATAACACTAGCACCAGCTCCTAAATCACACAAAGCAGTTTTGTCATAATTTCTTTTTATGGAGAAAGGTATAGTTGGTATTCCAGGATCTCCAAGTTTTTTAGGTACTCCATCCTTAAAAGAATAATTAGCAAGCATTGTGGAGATTTCAACTTTCGGTATTTTTTTATATTAGAGATGATTCTTTCATATATTTTGCATAAGGGGCCATCTTTAATATATCAGTCAAACAAGTGCGCAGAAAGACTAGCCTAAGCATTTCAGCAAAGCATTCAAATTCTTCATCATCTTTCTACTTAGTTGATTTAGGTGGGAAGGGCATGGGTTTTTGAACCCATGATTATCTTTCTTTTCCATGTTTTCTAGCAACAAAGTCTCTTTTATCATATCTTTTATTTTTAGGTTGTGGGTTATCAAGATCAATAGCTGGTTCTGTCTCAACATCATCATCTAGTTGTTTATCCTTGTCTGGTTGAGCATCTTCATGAACATCATCATTATATTTTTGATTATCACTAGGTGATGTTCATTACTGGATTGAGTTTCAGCATCAGAGATAGAAACATCATT
Organism: Triticum dicoccoides; assembly: GCF_002162155.2. Lineage (NCBI taxonomy): Eukaryota > Viridiplantae > Streptophyta > Magnoliopsida > Poales > Poaceae > Triticum > Triticum dicoccoides. The sequence continues at coordinate 178,532,688 of NC_041389.1, read as the reverse complement.
ATCATTATCAGGAGGTTTTTCTATTTCAGCTTCACTAGAGGTATGCAAACTCCTATCATTTTCTTTTTCTTCTGCTTTTTGGAAGTACTAGGTGCATGAGTGTTAATTCTTTGTGAGTCTTGTTCAATTCTTCTTGGGTGTCCCTCAGGATAAAGTGGTTCCTGAGTTATTTTACCTCCTCTAGTTGCTAGTCTAACAGCTAGGTCATTTATATTATTGTTCATTTCATTAAGCAATTCTCTTTGAGATGTAGCAACTTGTTCTAGTTGAGTTTGAACCATAGAGGCATGTTTTCCTACACCTCTAACATCATTGGAGATTCTAAATAACAAGTCACTCAAGTGAGAAATCATATTAGAATTATATTTCAATTGTTTCATAACATTTGCATTGAAGTGATCTTGTTTTCTAATGTAGTTATCATACTCATAAAGGCATTGACTAGGATGCATATTATAAGGATTGTCCCTTTCATTAAATTTAATTAAATAATTTACCTCTGCCACCTTGGGTGGTGGTGTGTTAAGTCCATGTATTTCTTCAATAGGAGGTAAATTTTTAACATCCCCTGCTTTAATACCCTTTTCCTTCATAGATTTCTTTGCCACTTGCATATCTTCCGGACTGAGATATAACATACCCCTCTTCTTTGGAGTGGGTTTATGCGGTGGTTCAGGGAGAGTCCAATCATCATAATTTTTCAATATATTATTCAATAATTCCTCAGCTTGTTCAACAGTTCGTTCCCTGAAAATACAACCAACACAACTATCTAGGAAGTCCCTAAAAGCATCAGTTAGTCCATTATAAAAGATATCAAGTATTTCATTTTTCTTAAGAGGATGATTAGGCAAAGCATTAAGCAATTGGAGAAGCCTCCCTCAAGCTTGTGGGAGACTCTCTTCTTCAATCTACACAAAGTTAAATATTTCCCGTAAGGCAGCTTATTTCTTATGAGCAGGAAAATATTTTTCAGAGAAGTAATAAATCATATCCTAGGGGCTACACACACAACTAGGAGCAAGAGTATTGTACCACATCCTAGCATCACCCTTTGATGAGAACAGAAATAATTTGAGAATATAGTAATAGCAAATTTTATCCTCAAGAGCAAAATGGGTAGCTATATCATTCAATTTAGTAAGGTGTGCCACAACAGTTTCAGTTTCATAACCATAGAAAGGATCAGATTCAAGCAAAGTAATGAACTCTGGGTTGACTGAGAATTCATAGTCTTATCATCAACAAATATAGGCGAAGTACCAAACTTAGGATCACATTTCATTCTAGCATTCAAATATTTCTCTTTCAGTTTGAATAATAATTTCTTAAGATCATCTCTATCATTGCAAGCAAGAAAATCTCTAGCTGACTCCTCATCCATAACATAACCTTCAGGTACCTTAGGCAATTCATATCTAGGAGAGCTAGCTCTGACAGGTGTTTCAAGATTTCCAGTTTTAGGCATTTCACCAGTTTCAACAATTTCATCAATTTCAGCATTCTCAATATCTTTAGCTCTAGCAATTTGTTCATCAAGAAAATCACCTAGTGGCACACCATCATCAAGCAAGGTACTAGCATCATCATGAGTAGTATTTATAGAAGTAGCATCATCAATAACTTGCAACATATCAGGATTAATAGCATGTGGTGGTATTGCAAGTCTACGCAAAACAGAAGGTGAATCAAGTGCAGAGTGTGATGGTAGTTCCTTACCTCCCCTCATCATAGAGGGAACAATCTTGGTTTTTGTATACTTCAGATTCTTCATGATGATAAATTGATAATAATCCCAAGTGACTGAACAAATATAGCTATGCTCCCCGACAATGGTGCCAGAAGAAGGTCTTGATAACCCAGAAGTATAGGGGATCGCAACAGTTTTCGAGGGTAGAATATTCAACCCAAATTTATAGATTCGACATATGGGGAGCCAAAGAATATTTGCAAGTATTGGCAGCTGAGTTATCAATTCAACCACACCTGGAGATTAATTATTTGCATCAATATGATTAGTAGCACAATAATATGATGGTTTTGATAGTAGTGGTAGCAGCAGCGGTAACAATGACAATATAGCAATAATTTTGTAGCAGTTGCAACAACAACAATAGCAATAGTAACTTAGCAGAAACAATAAGTGGAAAATTCATAGGCATTGGATCGGTGACTTTATTGGATGATATTCATCATATAACAGTCATAACCTAGGGTGAGACGACACTAGCTCCAGTTCATAAATATAATGTAGGCATGTATTCCGTAAATAATCATACGTGCTTATGTAAATAACTTGCATGACATCTTTCGTCCTACCCTCCCGTGGCAGCAGGGTCCATAACGAAACTAAGGGATATCAAGGCCTCATTTTAATAGAGAACCGGAACAAAGCATCAACACATAGTGAATACATGAACACCTCAAACTACGATCATCATCGGAAAGTATCCCGACTATTGTCGGATCATCACACGTAGTAGGTGACTATAACTTGCAAGATCGGATCTAGAACATAGATATAATGGTGATAACATAAATGGTACAGATCTGAGATCATGTCACCCAGGCCCAAAGTGGCAAGCAATAAGCATGGCAAAGTCATAGCAACATCAACGTCAGAACATAATGGATACTAGGGATCAAGTCCTAACAAAACTAACTCGATTACATGATGAATCTTATCCAACTACCTCACCGACCAGCGAGCCTAGGAAGGAATTACTCACTCCCGGTGGGGACCATCTTGGAATTTGTGATGGAGAAGGGTTGGTGATGATGAAGATCTAAGATCCCCCTCTCCAGAGCCCCAAACGGAGTACAAATCTGGCCTCCCAATGAAGAACAGGAGCTGGCGGCGGCTCCATCTCGTGAAACACGATAATTCTTTCTCCTTGATTTTCCTCTCAGAAAATAGGATTTTATAGCAACGGAGATAGGGTCAGCGGGGCCACCAGGTGGGCACAACCCATTGCTACTTCTTGAGCTTGCATTGGTTTTTCCCTTGAAGAGGAAAGGGTGATGCACCAAAGTAGAGATAAGTATTTCCCACAGTTTGAGAACCAAGGTATCAATCCAGTAGGAGGAGAACACACAAATCACCAATACCTGCACAAACAATCAAACAACTTGCACCCAACGCGATAAAGGGTTGTCAATCCCTTCACGGATACATGCAAAAGTGAGATCTGATAGAGATAGATAAACAAAAGATAACATATTTTTGGGTTTTTTGGTTTATAGATCTGAAAGTAAAAGATTGCAAAATAGTAGATCGGAAACTAATATGATGGAAAATAGACCCGGGGGCCATCGTTTTCACTAGAGGCTTCTCTCATGAAGGCAAATAATACGGTGGGTGAACAAATTACTGTCGAGCAATTGATAGAAAAGTGCAAAGTTATGACGATATACAAGGCAATGGTTATGCAATATAGGCATCATGTCTGTATCAAGTAGACTGACTCCTTCCTGCATCTAATACTATTACTCCACACATCGACCGACTCCTGCCTGCATCTAGAGTATTAAGTTCATAAAGAACAGAGTAATGCATTAAGTAAGATGACATGACGTAGAGGAATAAACTCAAGCAATATGATGTAAACCCCATCTTTTTATCCTCGATGGCAACAATACAATACGTGCCTCGCTACCTATCGTGGAATTGTCACAGCAGATGCCCTAGTATGAGGACTTAAGTGTGGAGCCATCACAACGTAGTTAGCTTGAAGGGGTTAAAACGAAACAAGGGACACATAGTGTTTTACCCAGGTTCGGCCCCTCGTAACGAGGTAAAGGCCTACTCCTACTTTAGGTTGTATTGCTTGGGTCTCGATTACCAGGGAGCGAATACGCTTGGCCTAGTTCTTGACTGATTGTTTCTTGCTCTAGCCCACCGCTGGGTCACCCCTTTATATACACAGGCTGATGCCCGGCGGCTTACAGAGTCCTGGCCGGCTCATACATAGTGTGTCCGGCTCAGTGACAGAACTAAACTTTCCTTAACATACAAGTTAAACATATGGCGGTTTATGCCCGTGGGCCTCAAGTATCCTCTGGGTCTTGGGCCTTCAGTAAGCTGGCTTCATGAACCACCATCTTTAACATCTTCTTGGGCCTTCTCATTATGAACCGCGAGTGGTATGACCCGGCACCTCCTAGGCGGGTCATACCCAATAGTCATATCCCCAACATTAGGCCCCAGGTTGATGTGAACTTGTTCATATCAATCTTCAACACTTGACTTAGAAAAAATCCTTCACTGCCAGTCCTTATGAAATCTTACAACCGCCATGACGTCAGCTCTCAGAATTGTGTTAACCCGTTGTGACGTCATCTCGCAATAATATCACACGAAGCCCAAATCTCAACATATCTTCACTTTTAATGAACTTCCCGAGAATAGAGGCATCTGCGCTATCACATAATCATTTTTTCAGCCTCCTCGATTCTCGCACATGCCATCCATCCACTGCCTTATAAATAGGGACAGGGATCCTTTTCATTTCCCCCCTTGCCTCCTCATCTTCGTCCTCTTCCTCACAACGTCTCAAGCGCCCGAGCTCCGCTGTCGCCGTCGACCTTCGTCCGTTGCAGCACCTCTGGCCATTGCATCCACCTGAGCGCACCAGAAACACCGCCGCTCGCCTCCGCTGTTCAACAGCCTCGGTAAGCTCTCCTCCTTCCTCACCATAGATCTCCATTAGGGTTTGCTTGAGTTCTTCGAAGTTCATCTCCATTCCTCTGTTCCTCCCCATATCTTGTAGTTTTTTATCTGAGTTTAGTACTCATCTTGTGCGACATCAGTTTAGCACTTGTTTTTGATATTTGAATGCCTCCCCTCCATAAGAGATCTCATCTGAGCACGTGAACTGTTCTGCTATCGCCACTTAGGTTTAGAATTTTTCTTCTTTATATGAACTGCTGTAGATCCAAAATTATAGCACCAATCTGTGAAAGCTGTTTGTCCAACACTTAGCAACTCTTCACTTATATATCTGAAAATTGATAGCTGTGTGGGCGGCTTAACTGATAAATCATAACCCGCCAGGTACCATTAGTCCCGTCTTAAGCTGCCAATAGATTGCTCTGCATATCTCAACACTAACCTCCGGTTTATCACACTGCATGTTTATAGTTCGTACCTTTGATCTAATGACTAGTTTAACATCATGATCTTAAACCGGCGATATTTTCTTTTCAAAACCTTCTCCAACAACGACTAAGACCTTCACCTCATGCAATTGGGAAGCGTCCCGGGTTACCGAGGAAGATCTGAACAATTTTTTTCAGACTGGCATTTTAGCCAAAAAGGACGACATCCATTGGAGGGTCCCAGGCATCGAAAATCCTCCTGAGCCCAAGGAAGGAGAAGTAATCATTTTTACTGATCATATGATCCGGGGGTTTACCCCGCCCGGCTCAACATTCTTTTGAGACGTGCTACAATTCTTCCAACTTCATCCTCAAGACATTGGGCCCAATTCTATCTCCAACATTTGCAACTTCCAAGTCTTTTGCGAAGCTTATCTTCAAGAGGAATCCACTGTCGAACTGTTCAGGAAATTTTATTAGTTGAACCGGCAGACGGAGTTCACCAACAGGCCCAGCTTAGAACTAGGCAGAGTTCTCATTTAGAAACGGAAAGAGGCCACCTTCCCATATGCCAAGCCGCCCAGTCATCCCATGAACTGGAACCATACTTGGTTCTATTGCCAAGATACATCTCCAGAGGGTGAGAATCCCCTACCGGGTTACTATCAATACCGGCTCAACAATACACATCAGCTCGCACAGTGGATCAGCACAAAGGAACGGGCCAAGTATGCGCCCATTTTTTCAAAGATCAGAGCCTTCATGGCTAACGGCTTAACCGGCATCGACCTTGTTCAGTGCTGGGTCTCATGGAGGATTCTGTCCTGAAGACACCGCCCCGGCTTAATGTGCGAGTACACCGGCGACTTGAAAGATCCACAACGACACTGCAAAATCCAATTATCTGACGCAGAAGTCAATGAAGCGACCAAGGCTTTGTTGAATGAAAGATGGGCAGAGTGCAGTAAAACGGGACTTAGTCCTTTCTGCACCTTCAACCAGGTGCCAGCTGTAAGTGTTTGCACACAATTTTTTCAGTTGAATCATGTTTTCATTAACACTATCCTCTTATAATCATCTGACCTCATTAGGCCGATTCTCCTTTCTGGAAGAAGAAGCTGCAAGACAAGCCAGCCAAGCAGACCCAGACCAAGACCAAGGCTAAAAAGCCTGCCAAGAAGAAGACCAACACCTCCGAGTTACTTGACTTGGACGATGATGATGGTGATGATGATGAGTTGGAGGTAGAACTTGACTCTCTTGGCTCATTTTTTGTGCATCTTATTGACAATGACTATTATCAGGATGAAGCGGAAGCCAGCCGTGCGGGTGACGAAGAGGTAATTGTTCTTTCCTCTGGCTCATAATCTCTGCCAAAACAGAAAACTCGACAAGCTAGCCGGAAAGTAAGGTTCTCTCATCCTTTGGCTTATTTGGATCCCAACTTTATTTTGAAGAAGCAGCAACATGAAGCTCGCCACACAACCTGGAATAGTGGAGGCGGGATCCTTTCCTCCGTCTTACCAAACACTCCAGATCCCCGCAAGCATCGTCTAGAGGTCTCAACAATTTCCGACTTAACTTATCCCAAGGCCGGTCTTTTTCGACAACCTCTTAATCCTTCCGATTCAAATTATCAGGGAGCATCTCATTCCTCCTCTGGCGACTCAACAGGGACTCATGTCCCAGTCTTCAAGATTGTGCCTGGGTAAGAATATTAAATCTCTGCTTTCAATCATGTACTCAATTGTTGTGTTAACCTCATCTGGTGTTTCATTCACAGAGTTATGGCAAAGCCCAGCAAGAAAATGAAGGTGACAAAAACCACTAAAAACCCATCTGAGATGGAGTAGCAGTCAACATAGACCTCCCACCATGCCCCTGAAGCCACAACTGATGAACCGCCACTGGTCAAACACAACATCTCCATGGATCAAATGGATGTTGACCCAGCCACCACCAACCTGCCAAGTCCCATCAAGCCGCCAAGCCCCATGAAGCCTACTGAAGAAAAGGCGGATGATATTATCATCACTCGGCTTGGTTATACAGCACCAGGCAATCCCACTATCTTGTCAAAGCAAAACGCCAAGGAAAAAAATTTCTGTTGCTGACAAAGGCAAGTGGTCAGCCAACTTAGAGAGTTATGCCCACTTCAATGCTCAAGAGTGTCGGCGTTCTGGGAATGGGGGTCCCCAGACTTGCCTGCCTGCGGCCTGCGGCGTGGCTCAAAGGAGGCCCAGCACAGGCCATCTTCATCAACATAGGCTCAAGACCCTCGCGAGGGGCCAAGCCTCGTGGGGCGGACGACAAGAAGCTTCCTCAGGCACGGCCTCGTCAGGCTGGCTCATGAGGAGGCGGAGAGTTCAAGGCGGGGTACCTCGCGAGGTGCCCATGACGCAAGCCATGACGGCCAAGGGTGCCAGTCGGGCGCCAGCCCGCGCAGCGTCCTCCTTTCCTCTTTGGTGCAAAGGGAGCAAGCGCAGGCGAGAGCATCAAGCAAAGGCGTCCATTTCGGTGCAACAAGACCAAGACCAGCCCAACGGCCGGAAGGAAGTCATTGTGGAGCCCAAGCCGGCGTCATCACCAGAGCCTTTGACAGGCGAGGACCAACTTTAGTCAGGATAAGTGTACCCACTGTTCCCCTTCAAAATGGCCAATTGTTGGCGCCCTTCCCGCTCAATAATTGGGAAGAGGCCCAGGGCCTTTGCCTATAAATAGGACTAGCCACCCGCAAGGTAGGGCATCGAGAGAACAAGGATAGGAAGACACAAAGAGAGAGAGAGAGAGAGAGGCGACTGAACTCCCCCTAGCAGTTCATCGCGCCAGCCAAGAACAGATCCTCGCGAGGCTGTTCTCCCTTTGTATTGTTCATCATCAAGCCCAAGAGGCAATCCACCACACCACACACTAGAGTAGGGTATTACACCACAATGGTGGCCTGAACCAGTATAAATCTTGTGTCTCTTGTGCTGTTCAGTTTGGTAGTTTAGGTCCTAGCGATTCGGCGAGGAGCGAGCCGGTAGAGGGTTGAATCTCCGCGCGCACCCCAGTGTTCGAACCTCAAGGGTCTGCCGGAACCCGAAATCCGACATTTGGCGCGCCAGGTAGGGGTGCGCCGGAATCTGCCTTCCGCCGTCTTGTTCTTCCCCGACCACCGCAACCATGTCTGATGCTCGTCGGGCTCGCGCCGAGCACCGAGCCGCCCTCGCCTCCCATGTCGCCCAGACGGCTCCCGTCGGCGGGCGCCCTCGTCGTTCCCCGTCACCTGCTGTCAACACCGCCACCGGCCCGGCGGGGAACGAGCAGCAAGCATCGTCCCAGCATCCGTCCATGAGGCGGGACTGCCACACCGCCACGCCCTCGCTCACCCCCGCTGGTTCTTCGTCACGCGCGCCCCGCGCGGCCATGGAGGCCCGAGCTGCACTCATCGCGGCAAACGAGCTCCTGCGCTACCGCCCCATCGACGACGTCTACGAAGAATGGCTCGATCGAGTCGCTGAGCTCGTCCGCGCTGCCGGAGGCGCCCCCGCACCATCCTTCTCGCTGCACCGCACCCCGCCCTGCGCGGGCGATGAAGCTCCTGGGGCACCTCAACCGCCTCCTCCTAAAGAAGGCGCCCTAGCCCCAAGGCGCGTGGCCCCTGGGCAGAACCCGCTCCGCCAGGCGCCAGCGCGGCAAGAGCAGAGCTGCCAAGAAGTCCCTCGCCCACGAGAAGCTGACCGAGCGTTCCCTCCTCCAGCACGTCAAGACCCTGCGCTGCCCCCAGCCGCGGCGCATGGGGACCCGCAGGACCAAGCTCTTTGTCGCCCAAGGCCCCCCGTGGCCACGGCGGGCTGCCGCGCCTTCACGTCCGAACTGCGCAGCGTTGCGTGGCCCGGCAAGTTCAAGCCAGATCTGCCCCCTCGCTACGACGGCACGGCTGACCTTGCGGAATTCCTCCAACTCTACGAGTTGGGCATCAAGGCTGCCAACGGAGACGAAAAGGTCATGGCGAATTGGTTTCCCATGGCGCTCAAGGACGGAGCCCACACCTGGCTCCTGAATCTAGCCCCAGGCACGATCTCTTCCTGGGACGAGATGCACACCCGCTTCATCGCCAACTTCCAGGGTACTCGCGACCGGCCACCCGCCGTGAGCGACATGCGCCGTATCAAGCAACAGCCAGGGGAAACCCTGCAGAAGTACATCCAGCGCTTCAACAACGCGCGCCTCAAGATCCCCAGGGTAACGGAGGAGGCCATCATCTCTACCTTCTCCAACGGTGTGCGCGACATCAAGATGAAGGAGGAGATGGCGATGCATGAAGACCTGTGCACCTCCTTGGAGCTGTTCAACTTGGCAACCAAGTGCGCCAGGGCTGAGGAGGGGCGCCTCTCCCTCCTCGAGCTGCCTGCCGTGGACCCCGAAGAGAAGAAGCCCAAGGCCAAGGACGTGAAGCGCAAGGGGGCTGGCGTGCTCCCGGCCGAGCCAGACACCAAGCGGGGCAGAGATCAGCCTGAATCCTCCAAGGGCAGTCAGTACTGCGTGTACCACGACCTCCACACTCACAACACAAATGAATGCCAAGAGCTCTGGGCCGTGTGTGAAGGAAGGGTCGGCAGACGTGCCGACCGCAGCGACCGGGGCTACGGCCGAGGAGGAGGAAGGAATGCAGGACGCTGGGAAGACCACGGCCCGCGCCAAGGGTGGCGCGACCAACCTCGTGAGGACCGCTGGCAGGACCCGCCTCGCGAGGGAGGCTGGAGGGATCAGCCTCGTGAGGATCGCCCGCAAGGGAACGCAGGCCTCCCTCCGCTACCGCCGCAGCCAAGGAGAAATGAAGACCGTCATCAGGACGAGGGGGTTGGGGGCTTCCAGGAACCACGTGCAATTGCCTGCATCCTGGGCGGAGCTCAAGCCCCAGCCTCTCAGCGCATCTTCAAGCAGTTCGCCCGCGAAGTGAATGCAGTCCTCCCCAAGCTCGAGGCCACACGCCCTCTTAGGTGGTCGGCATGTGCCATCACGTTCAGCTCAGCTGATCAACTCAAGTGCGCGGCCACAGCCGGAGTCCTCCCGATGCTTTGTTCCCCAATCATCAGCAACGTGCTAGTCACCAGGACCCTCATCGATGGCGGGGCAGGGCTCAACGCCCTGTCCGTGAAAACATTCAACAATCTTCAAGTGCCTTACAGTCAGCTTCAGCCAACCAAGCCCTTCTCCAGAGTCACTGACGGCTCCACGGTCCCGATAGGGCAGGTCCGCCTTCCTGTCACCTTCGGGGCTCGCGACAACTACCACACCGAGCTCATCGACTTCGACGTCGCCCACATTCGCCTGCCGTACAACGCCATCCTCGGGTACCCGGTGCTGGCCAAGTTCATGGCCGTAACCCACCACGGCTACAACGTCCTCAAGATGCCAGGAAGCGGCGGGGTCATCACGGTGCCCTGCGAAGAGAGAGACGCAGTGTGCTCCCTGGAGCGAGCCTTTCAGGCCGCATCATTGGAAGACCTGGACCGCGGAGGCAGGAGGCTTCCCGAGGCCGCCCCCAAGAAGAAGAAGACATCAACCGGCCCGTCCCCTCAGGGCCCGCGCCTGGCCAGGAGGAGCCTCTTCCATGGCATAGGGAAGCGTGCCCGGTGCCCTCCTCAGGCAGGGCTCGGGGGCTCTCCCCTGGAGGGCCGCCGACCTCGCCAAGGTCACGAGGGAGGCGCTTGGGCACCACGTGGAGGCGTGCTTCAAAGCGTGTTTCCCTCAAGAAGGAGCAAGGCAAGGAGGGCCAAACCCTCAGGAGTTCGTCAGCAAGGCCATTCAGGAGTTACAGGAGTCAAGGGTCATGAGAGGCAGCCGCCGCCTACCCGCTGTGGCCCCCCATCCAGGCGAGGATGGTGGGCTGCGTGTCTGCATCGACATACCAGGGCTCAACCGAGCCGCGTCTCAAGAGCGCCTCTGGCCCTCGTGAGTGGGACATTCCGAGGGTCCGCCCCACAGCTACGTGCGCATGCCTTACGGCCTGCCGAACGCGGCTACTGCGCACCAGCGTCTCATGAGGGCCATCTTGGAGGCTCAAGAGGTCAGGCGTGCCGCAGCCCTGGCGGAGATGGAGATGGCCCGTGAGGAGCCGCCAGCGCCTCCGGAGCCTCCAGAGGCCCCTGGGCCTGGGGGCTCATGAGGATCAGCTCCCGCAGCCCACCGAGTCTGCTACACCAACACCCCTTCGTCCCCAACATCATCAAGTGACATCTTTTAAGTTTCGTTTCTGGCTGGGAGCGCCTTCAGGGCCGCATTATTCCCAGGCCGTGTGGGTCCGTCCCTGCGGCATGTATCCCTTTTATTTCATGTCCTTAGCTTATCTTATTGGGGGCGCCGCTCGGGCTGCATCATCCCCAAGCCGCTCGGGCTTGTCCCAGCGGCATGTATCCTTCTTGCGTTTATCTTAGGACTATGCTTTCGATCCACCATGCTTGTTATTTGGTACCTTTTTCTCCTGGGTGTCGGAATCTTTCACGTTAAAGGGGGGGGGGTGCTTGAGCATCGCGACTCAGGGCTCCTACCGGCTCTCCGGCCCTCACCCTCTGGTCTTGTCCATGGCATCGCGACCTGGCAAGCCAGCGACGGCTGAGACCAGCCCGGGAGCCGGGACCCGAGGACG
>NC_041389.1:178514815-178520496 GCF_002162155.2 Triticum dicoccoides | reverse complement strand
AGACCAGCCCGAGAGCCGGGACCCGAGGATGTAGAGTTTCATCATCTAACCTAGCTTGCGTGTTAAAGGGGGGGGTGCCTGAGCATCGCGACTCAGGGGTCCTACCGGCTCTCCGGCCCTCACCCTCTGCTCTTGTCCATGGCATCGCGACCTGGCAAGCCAGCGACGGCTGAGACCAGCCCGAAAGTCGGGACCCGAAGACTTAGAGCACCGGCATGTGGCCAAATTTGCAGGAACACACCCCAAGATAAGTCCCAGAGCCAGGCGCAACCCGCCTTGAGGTAGGGCCCCGCGAGTCCTGCGCTGGCTCACGGGTGCCCAGATACACCTCATCAAGCCCTACCGTGCCGGTCACGTGTCAGGGTGGGGCTGTATACGCCCTGGGGGCTCCTCCGGAGCCCCCCACTCCCACGTACCAGTGGAAGCACCATGCTCCGCTGGCTGACGACACTGCCGAGGAGCGGCTATGCCCGTACGCATACGGAAGCGCTATGCTCCGCGCTGGTGATAAACAACTGAGGATGGCCTCCGGGCCGCATCAACCTCAGGGAGCCCGGAGCTTAGTGTCTGGCCTTGTCGCAACACCTCCCCTCGGAAGTGCCACGCGAAGGGGCTGGGCACGGGGGTTGCGCCTGGGTCACGCCCAGACGCACGCTACCTGGCCAGGCCCCCCGGGCCTGGTTCGTCACACGTCCCTCCCCGAGCGGAGCCAAGGTACGAAGGCAGTTTGAGCGTCAAGGGGGACTCCTGAGCATCGCGACTCAGGAGCCTAACTGGTCACGTAGCCCCTCACTCCTTAGTTCCGAAAGGCTAACGGCGGTTGAGGTATGCGCGGGGCTGGGCCCTGCAGACGTAGAATGGCAGATCCACCCACACCTTGCCTCCCTACTTGCTATTCGAGCGCCAAGGGGGACTCCTGAGCATTGCGACTCAGGGGCCTAACTTGTCACGTAGCCCCTCACTCCTTGGTCCCATCCTGGTTTCCGGTCGGGGCCAATGGCGGCTGAGGTATGCACGGGGCCGGGCTCTGCCGGCGTAGAACACAAGCAAGTAGGAAGGAATAATGCAAATTTCAGGGAATTCAAAAGCAAATATTACAGTCCATGCTGTTACCACAGCATCAAACATAAGTTTTAACGCCTCTCCGAGGCATGGTACATGCGCAGGAATTAAAAATAGGTCGGGAGCCACGACAGAGTCACTTGTCGGCGGGGGAGCCGCGTGGAGTAGGTTCGCCTTGTGGAGCAGCAGAGCTAGTGACGCTCCGCTTCGGCCTGGTACTGAAGGCCCGGAACTTCCCCAGCAGAGCCTCCGCGCGACCCTTCACGGCCTCAGCAGCGGCAGCGGCACGCTCGCCGCTCACTTGCTCCAGCAGGCTGTCGAGGTCGATGTTGGGGCCACGAAGATAGATGTGGGTGAAGACCCGCGTCAGCGCTGCAGAAGACAAGACGCGTGCCTCGGCCTCAGCCGTAGGGCCAAGGCCAAGGGTGACGTCGTGAAGGGCGCGAACCAGGAAGGGAAGCAGCTTGGTGGGGCCATCCTCCTCGCCGGCCAATGGGCTCTCAAGGCCGCTGTCATAAAGCGTCTTCAGCAAAGTGCGAGCCTTCTCTTCCATATCCGCGAAGGCCACGCGATCCTCGGCGAGAACCCGGGCCTTGCCATCCAGCTCAACCTTCCTCGCCTCCAGCTCTTGCTCCAGCACGCCTAGGCGGCCACGGCGCCTCTTGAGCTTGGCCTCCAGGTCCTTGACGGCCGCCTCGCGAACCTTCATGCTTTCCTCCTGCTCTTGGCGGAGGCGGGCCTCTTCGGCAAGCTGGTTTTGCAGGCCCTTCAGCTCGCTCTCCAGCGTCTCACAGCGACCTTGGACGCTAGCTGCCTCCCCCAAGGCAGCATCGCGGGCAACCTTCGCCTCATGGACGGCCTGTTTCTCCTCGTCGCAAGCCATCGAGGCCTGGACTAGCGCCGCCCGCATCGAAGCATCGGAGCGAATCCAGCCAGAAGCCAGCTCCAAGCGCCCGGCCACCGGACGGGGGTCAGCGCCCAGAAGATCCTGCTGCAGACGGTCCAGTCCGGCAATGGCGCGATCCAGAACAGTATTCGGAGAAGCAGCAGTCGGTGGAGTAGGAGGAGAAGACGGCTGTGTGACCACTGTGCCTTGAGGCGGAACCAGCGGCGCCACGACGGCAGTGGAGGTAGCGTCAAGCAAGGGCACCTCGAGAGTCGCCTGGGTCAAGTGGGCTGAGCTCGCCCCAGCGGGCTCAGCCTGGCCTCGCGAGGATGCCCGGGCAGGAGAGGCCTGCGCGTCACGATCACCTTCTTTCTCGGGCGGAGGCATTGCCACGGATGGGACCTCAGGAGCTCCCTTCGGCTTCTTTGCCGCGGGCGCCAGCCTGGCCGAAGGATATGGGCATCAGGTCTCGTCGATAGAGCAATAATCAAGACGGGAAGCAGACACTTATAGGTCATCGCTGGTGGACTCGAGCAGCCTCCGGCCGTACTTAAAACCCGAGAGCCGGCTGCAAGGGTCGGCTTCAAGGGGCTCGGGAGCAGGAGGCGTGCCTGCGGATCGCCCCGGGGCCGGGGCAGACCCGCGGGGGACCAGCCCAGTCCGGTCCTTCTTCAGGATCGGAGGCAGGCTCCCGCCGCCCTGCTCACCCTCATCCTCGTCGTCATCACTCTGAGGGAGGCGGAGAGTGCGGGACCTGCGCCGAAGGGGAGGAGCTTTTGACTTCGCCTCCGAGTCAACCCCCTCTTCGTGCTCCCCTTCTTCCTTCTCTTCGCTGGAGTCGTCGGAGGACACGTCCACCAGGTCCTCTGGAGCCTCCATGGGCATGGGCCCGTCCCCGTTGAAGACAGGCATGGACCCCACTACCTTCTCCCAATCCTCGCGAAGGAACAGGGGCGTAGGAGCGCCCTCCAGCCTCGCCACGTCGCCCCCAACCAAGGACTGGAGGACCGCAGCCAGATCCTCGTCGGCCAAGACCACGGGGCTCGAGTGAGGCCTCCACATCGGAAGCGAGTACTGACGGAGTGGAGCCAGTTGATGCACCAGGAACTCCCTCAGCAGCGACGCACTGGTCAGCTTCACCGCTGCCATGCTGGCCAGCCTCAGATCTGCGTCCATCTTCTCCAACACCAGCTTCGCGCAGGGATCCAGAAGCTCCACTCGGGACCAGTCGTCAGAACTCGCGGGGTGCCCCGTGGGCAGGATCAGCCGAGGATGGGTATGCCCAGCATCCACCAAGACCCACTTGCTCCTGAAGCCCTCAATCCTCTTCCCAGGGTTCGATATGGCGATGGAGCCGCCGTACGCGATGAAGCTCGCGCACGCTGAGGCGGAACCACGGGAGGTCCAGAGGGAGAAGTAGTGGCGTAGCAAGGCCACCGAGGGCTTCACCCCTACGTGAGCCTCACAATAGTAGGCGAAGATCGCCAGAAGAAGGACGGAGTTGGGATGGAGGTGCAGAGCTTGAATATTGTAGTGGCGGAGGACAGAGAAGAAGAACTCAGAAAAGGGAGGCACCAGACCGGCGATGATGGCGCTCACGAAGAGCGGATAGAAGGTGCTCCCTCGACCTTCAGGGACGGCAGAGCCTGTCACATCCCTAGCTTCTGGTGCTGCTGGTGTGTGCATCATGTTTAAATTTTGAAACTTGAACCGAGGAAATTTGGAAGCCTCAAAAACTTAAATAAAAGAAGGGCAAAAACCCTAAAATCTCATTCATTGTTCCAAAATGCTCTTCTTGGATGTTTAATATTTTTGGCAAGGGTTTTGATCCAAACCAAAAATATTGAACATTTTTAAGGATTTATTTTTGGGACTTTGAATTTAAATCATTAACTATTTGAATTTGAATTATATTCATATAACTAGAATATAATTTCAAATACCCCTGAAATATTTTATGAGCTTTTGGAAAAGTCCATCTAGCAAAATAAAAATATTTAGAGGAGCTTTTGGCATTGTTTGAATTATTTTAAATTCAAAACAGTGGCAAAGATTAAATAAAAAATAAAACAGAACAGAAAAATAAAAGAGAGAAGCCCAGCCACTTACCTGGCATTCTAGCCACCTGCGCGGCCCGCTACTGTTGCCGGCCCAGCTGTGCGGCCCAGCCCACCAGGCGTCCTCCTCCTGTCGTCTTCCCCGCGCCAGTAGGCAGCGCGCGTGGCCGACAGGCGCCGACGCTGCCTCGGCCACCTCCTGCTTCCCCTGGCCACCTCCTGCTTCCTCCCCGAGCCTTCTAGCATCGCCACGCAGCCCCCTGGTCCCTCTCGCTCACTCCCTCGAGCTCATCCCTCTCCCCTGCTTCCTCTCTCTCACTCTCTCGAACGCAGCCGTCGCCGCCGACGAGCTCCCTCGCAGCCACCGCCACCCCCTCTCCTCTCCGACGCGCTCCCGAGCTCCGCTGTTCCGCCCTCATCCTCCTTGTCGTCTCACGCGACCAGAAGGGCCCCGAGAAGCCGCCATCGTCATCGTCTTCAAGCTTCGGCCCCGGCGCCCTTCTCCGTCGAATTCGGCCACTCCGGCGCGCCCCCGAGCCCACTAACCATCCCTGCAGCTCCGCGGTGAGCCTTTGACCCGATTCTCCCTTTCCTCGTCGTCCTTCGCGAGCTCTAGCCCCGATCCCCAACCATGACCGAAGCATCTCGCCGCCGGCCATGGCGTGGCCGTGGCCACAGCCACCGCAGCTCGCTCCCGAGCCCACCAGCGTGCTCACCGCAACCTTAGGAACCCAAAGCACCTAACCACTAGTCCTCCCGTGCACCGCAGCGCCACTCCCGCGAACCCCCGAGCTCCGGCCGCCGCCTCGGGCTCCACTCCGGCGAACCCCGGCCACCCCCGCACCTCCCGTTGGTCCCCCTAGATGCGCACGGGCACAGGCTACCTCCTGGTGCCCTTGGCGCGTCGATCCGTCGTCTCTGGCGCAACTCCGGCGAGCCACCGCCGCGTCTGGTCGTTGCCGGCGGCTAGACGCCGGTGGATTAGCCCCGGTTGACCAGGGATTTGACCCCCCTGGGTCACTGACGTGTGGGCCCGTCCCTTGCTAACTTTTGGTTAAGTTAATAACTAATTTTAATTAAGACACTGACTCACTGACATGCGGGCCCCTCCCGGCTAACCAAGTTAGTTAGGGTTAATTTTAATTAGGTTAGTTAGTCCAGACACTGACACGCAGGGCCCACAGGTTAGTTTGACCTGGACGTCGCCCGTTGACCTGCTGAGGTCAGCATGAGGTCATGCTGACGCAATAATTCCTTTCTGGAATTTAAATAAATCTTAAATGATTTATTATTTTCAGAAAATGTCCAAAACTTCTAAAATTCATAGAAATTCAACCGTAACTCCAAATTAAATAATTTATATATGAAAAATTATCAGAAAAATTCAAGGAATCCATCTGTACCATTTTCATGCATGTTAGAACAACTTATAGATGCTGTTTAGCACAAATCATATAAAGGGCATTTAAATAATCACATATGGAGTTTGAATTTGAATCTTGTATTCAAACCAACTTCATTTAATCTGTTGCTAGTTGCATTAGCTCAAAACACATTCATATTGCCATGTCATGAGCATGCATCATATTGTGCATTGCATTGATTATGTTTCCTTTTGTGTTGCCGGAACTTGCCCCCTCTCGATAGACGTGATACCGACGATGTGATCGTTGACA
>NC_041389.1:178411966-178514150 GCF_002162155.2 Triticum dicoccoides | reverse complement strand
CCCTGCACACATCGTTTGGGGCCGTAAGCGACACCCCGGCCGGATCTCCTTGCGGATGGAACCCGAATAGGCGATAAACCTGGACTAGAGACTTGTTCGGTTAGTCAGGTCGTGGCCGACTCCCTCGCCCGGCTTCCGCTTGAAGGTTGCCGAGGTACATGGCGTGTACAGGGCGATAAGTGGCGAAAGCGTGTGTGAAGAAGTACACCCCTGTAGGGTTATCATTATCTATTCGAATAGACGGATTCCTCGGATATGGAAACTTGGACCCCTTGTACAGTTCATAGACAAGTGAAAGTGGATACTCTAAAATACGCAAGATAAGCGTGAGTGCTATGGATGGCGTTCTCGTAGGGAGACGGGAGCGGATCCATAGTGGTGTATTGATATGGTGAATATGTGGACTCGTGTGCGCCACCTCAAAAGAGTTACTTGCAGTCGTAGTTCAGGTTAGCCACCGAGTCAAAGCTGGCTTGCTGCAGTTAAACTCCACCACCCCCTTGTTGATAATGATGCATATGTAGTTAGTTCTGATGTAAGTCTTGCTGGGTACATTTGTACTCACGTTTGCCTATTTTATGTTTTTGCAGAGAGACTTCAGTCTCACTAGTAGTTCCGCTTGGACTTCGACGTTTAGCTTGTTACCTCAGCTACGATCTTGTGCCCTCGGTAGGATCTGGTAGATAGTCAGGCTTTCAGCCTTTTTCATTTATAGATGTCTGTACTCAGACATGATAGCTTCCGCTTGTGCTTTGATTTGTATGCTCTGAGTGTTGGGTCATGAGACCCATGTTTGTAATATCTCGCTCCTCGGAGCCTATTGAATAATTACTTGAGTTGTAGAGTCATGTTGTGATGCCATGTTGTATCTGCACATATCGAGCATATTGTGTGTATGTTGTTGAAATGCTTGGTATGTGTGGGATCTGACTATCTAGTTGTTTATCCTTAGTAGCCTCTCTTACCGGGAAATGTCTCCTAGTGTTTCCACTGAGCCATGGTAGCTTGCTACTGCTCCGGAACACTTAGGCTGGCCGGCATGTGTCCTTCTTCGTTCCTGTGTTTGTCCCTTCGGGGAAATGTCACGCGATGAATACCGGAGTCCTGTTAGCCCGCTACAGCCCGGTTCACCGGAGTCCTGCTAGCCCAGTGCTACAGCCTGGATTCACTCGCTGATGACCGACACGTTCGATGTTGGGTCATGGATGCCTGTCCCTGTAAGTTTGTGCCACTTTGGGTTTACGACTAGCCATGTCAGCCCGGGCTCCTTACCATATGGATGCTAGCGACACTATCATATACGTGTGCCAAAAGACGCAAACGGTCCCGGGCAAAGGTAAGGCGACACCCGTGGGAATACCGTGCGTGAGGCCGCAAAGTGATATGGGGTGTTACATGCTAGATCGATGTGGCATTGACTCGGGGTCCTGACAGCGTTGTTATCAGAGCTTGACTGCCTGTAGGATTACCAAGCCAAACTGGTCGAAGTTGAGTCTAGAAATTCTTTAGTTATATAAGGGAATTGATTGTGGGATGGAACGTAAGGCTCTTTTTACTCCTTATACCTTATGCCCTTCTGATCTGAGTCATCTTATCTTTCCTATGGGGTTAAGGAACTAGGCTTTCTCCTCTTTCTATCAGGATCACGTGTTATTAATCCGTAGACTTATAGATTGTTGGATTTAAGCCTCAGTCTAGTTCCTACTACTTCGGTATGTCTCTGATGATCTCGAAACCTTGATATTGTGCTTCTGAGTGGTTATGCCACCATTTTTGTAGCATGTCTCAAATCTTTTTGAGCATTTATAGCCGTTATGCTGTTCGAGTCATCCCAGGTTTCTAAACAATCTGATACATTTGCAAAATCCTTTCCCTCTGGTTTCGATGTTCCTTTATGCCAGCTCAATCACACTAATTGTTGAGTTGAGGTATTCTATTGCCTTGACACTTATGTTGGAGATATTATTATGACCCTAGGTGTCTTAGGGGATCATCTAGTAATCTAGCTATGATTTGTGTCCCAGTGTGATGACCCTGGCTTTATCCCCGAAAGCATCCCGTGATGCTACTTAGTAGTAGGTATTCTATTCTTGGGTTTTGAACCCGAGATTCACTCTACTTACTTCATGTTGATAGTGTTGCTAGTTCCTTTAGGAAATTAGTAACTTTTGCATTAGTCCTCGAGGTCCATGGTATTTTCCTTCTTCCAAATACTATGAACCATTTGTGGCAGTAGTTTGTTGAATCAAAAGATCACAATCGGAGTACTCCTGAGGAGTTCTCCATTCATAAATCGTGACTCTGCCAGTCCTACCTCTTTGCATGGGTTATCCGGAAGAAATATGTTGAACTTGGTTCGACATACTAATCTATGCATCCACAACTCAGAAAATCGTATGTTCCTTGGAGTTGTCCCTCTTTAGTTGTCTTCTGACCCTCGTCTATCAATTGATAGTCAAGAGTATGCGTGCAATCGTTTATCGATGCCTATTACTCTTGTGGTCCGTCAAGCCATTCTATCGCGGAATGATTAGGAGAAACAAACTCCAGTACCTCTTCCATATCCAGGATTGGGTCAAAGAAGTTGTGCTTCGCAGAACAAATTGCTAATCCAGCTTTTGTTCTGCTCTACCTTGGAGTATTACCATCTTTATATCGGGATTGTTATAGGAATTGCACACCATCCTATGAACTCTTGGTAGTGATACTTCTCACCATCATTAGTCATTCCTCGGTCCTCGTGTTGATGCAACCGGAATACCGACAAATGAATTGTGATGTGTGAAACCAATACTCCCAGCAACCTCATTGCTTGGTAGTTAAAGGATAATAATTTCATTCTTAGCATGTTGGTTTTTGAATCATCCTTCGAAGACTGATCGTGCTACCTAGTCCTTATTTCGGTGCACCCTTCGATTGATGAGTTAGGATCTTGTCAAGTCCTCACTCATTTGATCATATCGTCTTGCCCTCAAAAGCGAGATTGTTCTCGAGCTTAGTAACATACCGGTGGTTCGTGATTTTCCGAATATCTTCTCGGAAGTATTACCAGGTTGTCCCTTGACTGTTATGTTGAGCTCGTGATCAAGTTGGTTTCTTGGAGACCACCCTTTCTCCAAGAATCCATGTTGGATACCCCTGATGCTAGTTGGTTAAGCCGAACAACAACTTGGAGAGTTGGAAGATAAAAGCTTGTCCGACTTAGTACATGTTAAGGGATATCTTTGTGTGTGTGTGTGTGTGTGTGTTGAAGAAAGATGATATCTTTATTGGTTGATCCTCGTGATCAATTGTTGTATCTATTATCTTACCCAAACCTTTGATTTGAGTATGGACTATCGTCAAATCAAATCAGAACCAGCGATATTCGTAATGCTGTCTTACTCGTGGTTGTTCCTCGAGCATACACCATTATATCTTTCGGGCCTGACCAATGCTATCACCTTGTTCACATAATTGTGGAATTCCACTAATATGGAAACCTGGATGAATTGTTGTTGAGCCCATTGACAACATCCTTATCTCCTCCATGATTTTGTTGAACATTAAGCTAGTGTTGGAAACTTGTGTAAGCATTATCTTCATGACTCGTGCGTGAAGCATATGTTTGGACAAAAAAAGTGAGTCCCTCTAATTCATGTGCACTTGATGCAAGTTGCCGCCATGAATTTGAGAAGGCTTGTTTTACCTCCTTTGGAATCATCCCAAGTCAGTCATGCACGTGCGAAGAATTCTGTGGTCTGTTAGACTGATCATCTTCATTCCATATGTATATCCTAGCACACCAAGCCACTGATTGAGTTGTTCAAAGATAAAGGAGGCTGTCCAAGGTGAACTCTTTGGACTTCCACGCGTGGAGACTTCGATGTCATTAATGATGGTTCCCCACCTGAACTCGGTAGTGTTTTATTGTAAGACTACCATGTGATAATGTTTGTCTGGGACAACGTGTGCACATGTGAGTAGCAGAGCTAGCTCATGTTTTGGAGCTTGCTATCATAGTTCATTTCCCGAGAATCTCGCAACGTCATCTCGTCGATTTGTGTTGCAAACTTTCATTATTCCTTCTAGACTTGATGAGGCTGGAATATTATGTTACCAATCAGATCTGAATCTCAGGCAGATATGATGGTTGGAACCTTTCCAAGATCTATGATGTAGGTCCCGACAAGGTTGATGTTCTGGCCGACACACCTAGCCGGAAGACCTATTATTGTAGTATCTTGATTGAAGAAGTTGGCCACCTCCCCATAAGGGTTTCGTAGGATCTACTCCGTAGTTATTCCTTATGGATTCTTGTGCTCCCGAAGTCCGACCTTTTACTTGATGTCTAGTTACCAAACCATTTCAATGAATGGGATATGCTAGCACATCAAGGAGAACATTAGGAGCGGAGTGCTAAATGTCTCTCGGTCGATCATCCAGATTTTGTTTCCTTAGCCTCGCTAAGGTGAAATCTGAGAAAGTGTTATCTTCCTTTGCATCTGCATCATCCATCATCATTCATCATGGTAGTAAGTTGGGTTGCCAGAATCCTTGACACGGATGTTGGTAAAACCTTGATGATTGTGGAATTTCTCAAGTTCTTGAGAGCACGCACAAGCGCTACGTGTTATCATCGGCACTAACTGGGATTGCTCTCAGTTTCCTCGGCAATGCTATGACCTTTTCAAACAGTGAATTCACTCTCTATTGTTGGGTTCTTCCCCAGTTACCAGAATCATTCCCAGCATTTGCATTTTGTTCCCAGCTTGCACCACCAATGTGCCATTCTACCATGGGTCTCTTCCATTTCCGGTGGTAAGCAAATTCATCCATTACGTTGTCTTCAACAAGGTAATCCACATCATCCAAGTCCGAGTATGCCATTCTACCGAACCCCTCCAAACGATCACTCGAGATTTGCCTTAGGCTGGTATAAAGAGTTTCAATGGTCTCGGAATCAAAAGTAATTCTTTTTGCCACTTAAGGTAATAATCTACGAATCACCCTCCTCCAGGATGTTTCGTCGTGGTATCATGGCAACTCAACTCCTCGCTACGTTGCCAATCAATTACCACCTTCTTAAGCGTGAAATTGTTGTCGACCTAGTGAACCTTCGTCATCTGCTTCACTCCATTCACATGGATGTATGTTTAGTGTCTCAGCTCGAGAGAGGTTGCTATGTCTCATTCCGTGAGTTAATCCTGAGTTGTTCGATCTTCGAGAAGATCGACCCTTCTAGAGTCTCCTTCTTCTCTCCATGTCATGTTGGCAGGATTTCTCAGAGCAAGACTTCGAGACAATGATGGTGATCGAATCAACATTCATTCGAAGTGCAACCTGGATCGTGAAGATTATACTAGTTTGCATTTCCCCTTCATCTTACCCTACGCTTGAATCTCGAGACGAGATTCTTGTTTAGTGGGGGTGAGTTGTCACATCCCTAGCTTCTGGTGCTGCCTGGTGTGTGCATCATGTTTAAATTTTGAAACTTGAACTGAGGAAATTTGGAAGCCTCAAAAACTTAAATAAAAGAAGGGCAAAAACCCTAAAATCTCATTCATTGTTCCAAAATGCTCTTCTTGGATGTTTAATATTTTTGGCAAGGGTTTTGATCCAAACAAAAAATATTGAACATTTTTAAGGATTTATTTTTGGGACTTTGAATTTAAATCATTAGCTATTTGAATTTGAATTATATTCATATAACTAGAATATAATTTCAAATACCCCTGAAATATTTTATGAGCTTTTGGAAAAGTCCATCTAGCAAAATAAAAATATTCAGAGGAGCTTTTGGCATTGTTTGAATTATTTTAAATTCAAAACAGTGGCAAAGATTAAATAAAAAATAAAACAGAACAGAAAAATAAAAGAGAGAAGCCCAGCCACTTACCTGGCATTCTAGCCACCTGCGCGGCCTGCTACTGTTGCCGGCCCAGCTGTGCGGCCCAGCCCACCAGGCGTCCTCCTCCTGTCGTCTTCCCCGCGCCAGTAGGCAGCGCGCGTGGCCGACGGGCGCCGACGCTGCCTCGGCCACCTCCTGCTTCCCTTGGCCACCTCCTGCTTCCTCCCCGAGCCTTCTAGCATCGCCACGCAGCCCCCTGGTCCCTCTCGCTCACTCCCTCGAGCTCATCCCTCTCCCCTGCTTCCTCTCTCTCACTCGCCCGAACGTAGCCGTCGCCGCCGACGAGCTCCCTCGCGGCCACCGCCACCCCCTCTCCTCTCTGACGCGCTCCTGAGCTCCGCTGTTCCGCCCTCGTCCTCCTCGTCGTCTCACGCGACCAGAAGGGCCCCGAGCAGCCGCCATCGTCGTCGTCTTCAAGCTTCGGCCCCGGCGCCCTTCTCCGTCGAATTCGGCCACTCCGGCGCGCCCCCGAGCCCACTAACCATCCCTGCAGCTCCGCGGTGAGCCTTTGACCCGATTCCCCCTTTCCTCGTCGTCCTTCGCGAGCTCTAGCCCCGATCCCCAACCATGACCGAAGCATCTCGCTGCCGGCCATGGCGTGGCCATGGCCACAGCCACCGCAGCTCGCTCCCGAGCCCACCAGCGTGCTCACCGCAACCTTAGGAACCCAAAGCACCTAACCACTAGTCCTCCCGTGCACCGCAGCGCCACTCCCGCAAACCCCCGAGCTCCGGCCGCCGCCTCGGGCTCCACTCCGGCGAACCCCGGCCACCCCGCACCTCCCGTTGGTCCCCCTAGATGCGCACGGGCACGGGTTACCTCCTGGTGCCCTTGGCGCGTCGATCCGTCGTCTCTGGCGCAACTCCGGCGAGCCACCGCCGCGTCTGGTCGTTGCCGGCGGCTAGACGCCGGTGGATTAGCCCCGGTTGACCAGGGATTTGACCCCCCTGGGTCACTGACATGTGGGCCCGTCCCCTGCTAACTTTTGGTTAAGTTAATAACTAATTTTAATTAAGACACTGACTCACTGACATGCGGGCCCCGCCCAGCTAACCAAGTTAGTTAGGGTTAATTTTAATTAGGTTAGTTAGTCCAGACACTGACACGCAGGGCCCACAGGTCAGTTTGACCTGGACGGCGCCCGTTGACCTGCTGAGGTCAGCATGAGGTCATGCTGACGCAATAATTCCTTTCTAGAATTTAAATAAATCTTAAATGATTTATTATTTTCAGAAAATGTCCAAAACTTCTAAAATTCATAGAAATTCAACCGTAACTCCAAATTAAATAATTTATATATGAAAAATTATCAAAAAAATTCAAGGAATCCATCTGTACCATTTTCATGCATGTTAGAACAACTTATAGATGCTGTTTAGCACAAATCATATAAAGGGCATTTAAATAATCACATATGGAGTTTGAATTTGAATCTTGTATTCAAACCAACTTCATTTAATCTGTTGCTAGTTGCATTAGCTCAAAACACATTCATATTGCCATGTCATGAGCATGCATCATATTGTGCATTGCATTGATTATGTTTCCTTTTGTGTTGCCGGAACTTGCCCCCTCTCGATAGACGTGATACCGACGATGTGATCGTTGACATTGATGAAGACTCAATGTTATCTTCAGAAGTGCCAGGCAAGCAAAACCCCCTTGTTCATTCCGATACAATCCCACTCTCTCGTTCCTGCTCTCTTTTACTGCATTAGGACAACAACGACATATTTGTTACTTGCTGCGGTAGCTGAACCCCTTTATCCTCTGCATGACCTGTCATTGCCACAGTAAATAGATGAAACCCACTAGCATGAGTAGGAGTTGTTTGAGCCCTGATGTGCCTACTCATTCATGCTTGTTTGTCATGCCTGCTACTGCTTAGAGTTGAGTCAGGTCTGATTCATCGGGGATGAATCAGAGGCGTGTGAACATGTCCTACTGTGTGTGAGCTAAGTGTGTGAACACGATTTGGTAAAGGTAGCGGTGAGAGGCCATGTAGGAGTACATGGTGGGTTGTCTCATTGCAGCCGTCCTCAGGAACTGAGTTCTGTGTTTGTGATCCATGACCAGTTACTACCACACATTGGGTTCCGATAACTCGACCCCTCTCGACTTATTAATCAACTTGATCTCTGTCCAGGAGTTGCAACTAGTTTCTGGTGTTTGTAGGTAGTGTTAGTAGTCTACCAAGTGGCACCCGGTACAGGTGGGCTTGGGACAGACAAGGCACAGTGGCACGGTGTACCAAGCGTACATCCACCCGTCAAGGTGGGCTTGGGAACCCTGCACACATCGTTTGGGGCCGTAAGCGACACCCCGGCCGGATCTCCTTGCGGATGGAACCCGAATAGGCGATAAACCTGGACTAGAGACTTGTTCGGTTAGTCAGGTCGTGGCCGACTCCCTCGCCCGGCTTCCGCTTGAAGGTTGCCGAGGTACATGGCGTGTACAGGGCGATAAGTGGCGAAAGCGTGTGTGAAGAAGTACACCCCTGTAGGGTTATCATTATCTATTCGAATAGACGGATTCCTCGGATATGGAAACTTGGACCCCTTGTACAGTTCATAGACAAGTGAAAGTGGATACTCTAAAATACGCAAGATAAGCGTGAGTGCTATGGATGGCGTTCTCGTAGGGAGACGGGAGCGGATCCATAGTGGTGTATTGATATGGTGAATATGTGGACTCGTGTGCGCCACCTCAAAAGAGTTACTTGCAGTCGTAGTTCAGGTTAGCCACCGAGTCAAAGCTGGCTTGCTGCAGTTAAACTCCACCACCCCCTTGTTGATAATGATGCATATGTAGTTAGTTCTGATGTAAGTCTTGCTGGGTACATTTGTACTCACGTTTGCCTATTTTATGTTTTTGCAGAGAGACTTCAGTCTCACTAGTAGTTCCGCTTGGACTTCGACGTTTAGCTTGTTACCTCAGCTACGATCTTGTGCCCTCGGCAGGATCTGGTAGATAGTCAGGCTTTCAGCCTTTTTCATTTATAGATGTCTGTACTCAGACATGATAGCTTCCGCTTGTGCTTTGATTTGTATGCTTTGAGTGTTGGGTCATGAGACCCATGTTTGTAATATCTCGCTCCTCGGAGCCTATTGAATAATTACTTGAGTTGTAGAGTCATGTTGTGATGCCATGTTGTATCTGCACATATCGAGCATATTGTGTGCATGTTGTTGAAATGCTTGGTATGTGTGGGATCTGACTATCTAGTTGTTTATCCTTAGTAGCCTCTCTTACCGGGAAATGTCTCCTAGTGTTTCCACTGAGCCATGGTAGCTTGCTACTGCTCCGGAACACTTAGGCTGGCCGGCATGTGTCCTTCTTCGTTCCTGTGTCTGTCCCTTCGGGGAAATGTCACGCGATGAATACCGGAGTCCTGTTAGCCCGCTACAGCCCGGTTCACCGGAGTCCTGCTAGCCCAGTGCTACAGCCTGGATTCACTCGCTGATGACCGACACGTTCGATGTTGGGTCATGGATGCCTGTCCCTGTAAGTTTGTGCCACTTTGGGTTTACGACTAGCCATGTCAGCCCGGGCTCCTTACCATATGGATGCTAGAGACACTATCATATACGTGTGCCAAAAGACGCAAACGGTCCCGGGCAAAGGTAAGGCGACACCCGTGGGAATACCGTGCGTGAGGCCGCAAAGTGATATGGGGTGTTACATGCTAGATCGATGTGGCATTGCGTCGGGGTCCTGACAGAGCCGGCCTTGAACGCCTTCGTCCCGTCAATGCCCTGCGTCTCCGCCATCTGGCGCACCAGGGCAAGGCTCGCCCCCGACACATTTGACGGGTCCAAGGCAGGCGAGTACCAAGCTCCGGCCGGGGTTTGGCGAGGCGCCATGACTGGCTAGGGCACGCATGCAGAGTAGATCTGAAGATTTTGGAAGTAGGGAGGAGAGGCGCAAGAAAGGGGATCTGAGCAGCAACTGGAGGAAATAAAGGAGGCAAGGGAGATGCCGCTCTTTTATCAACTCATGCGGTTGCAGAGGCGCCCACGTTCAATCAACTGCCACGCGGCGCCCAAGGCCGCAGGCTGTTAGGGCCCGCGGCGTTTCACACTTGCCCTTTCGCCTCTCTGCTCAGCCAAGTTCGGGCGCGCCGTGGGCCCGGAGGCTACTGTCGGCGTTCTGGGAACGGGGGTCCCCAGACTTGCCTGCCTGCGGCCTGCGGCGTGGCTCAAAGGAGGCCCAACACAGCCCATTTTCATGAACATAGGCTCAAGACCCTCGCGAGGGGCCAAGCCTCGCGGGGCGGACGGCAATAAGCTTCCTCAAGCACGGCCTCATCAGGCTGGCTCATGAGGAGGCGGAGAGTTCAAGGCTGGGTACCTCGCGAGGTGACCATGACGCAAGCCATGACGACCAAGGGTGCCAGTCGGGCGCCAGCCCGTGTAGTGTCCTCCTTTTCTCTTTGGTGCAAAGGGAGCAAGCGCAGGCGAGAGCATCAAGCAAAGGCGTCCATTTCGGTGCAACAAGACCAAACCAGCCCAACAGCGGGAAGGAAGTCATTGTGGAGCCCAAGCCGGCGTCATCACCAGAGCCTTTGACAGGCGAGGACCAACTTTAGTCAGGATAAGTGTACCCGCTGTTCCCCTTCAAAATGGCCAATTGTTGGTGCCCTTCCCGCTCAATATTTGGGAAGAGTCCCAGGGCCTTTGCCTATAAATAGGACTAGCCACCCGCAAGGTAGGGCATTGAGAGAACAAGGATAGGAAGACACAAAGAGAGAGAGAGAGAGGCGACTGAACTTCCCCTAGCAGTTCATCGCGCCAACCAAGAACAGACCCTCGCGAGGTTGTTCTCCCTTTGTATTGTTCATCATCAAGCCCAAGAGGCAATCCACCACACCACACACTGGAGTAGGGTATTACACCACAATGGTGGCCTGAACCAGTATAAATCTTGTGTCTCTTGTGCTGTTCAGTTTGGTAGTTTAGGTCCTAGCGATTCGGCGAGGAGCGAGCCGGTAGAGGGTTGAATCTCCGTGCGCACCCCAGTGTTCGAACCTCAAGGGTCTGCCGGAACCCGAATTCTGACAAAGAGATCCACTCTAGGTACTTGAACCGCCTGCACACAAGCCGCGATTTTGAAGCCGGCTTAGTGAACTTGATGAAGGAGCGTTTTGAGGTAAACACTACAGCTCTCTTCATATGAACATACTTTATCAGCCGCCAAGTCTACAGGATATGGTAGAATTGAATGTACTGTAGACTTTTAAATAACCTTGTAGAACAAATCCAGTAGCCCCCAAGGACCGGCTTATACTTTCAAGATAAGTCAGGACTTCAAATAGTAATTGTTTGACTTTGCACATGTAGCCCCCAAGGGCCAGCTTAATCTGTCAAGATAAGCCGGGACTTCAAATAGTAATGATGCAATTTTGTACCTGTAGCCCCCAATGGCCAACTTAAACTATCAAGATCAGCCAGGTCTCATTACCATATTTGTCCATAAAATCCAAGCATATAGCCCCCATGAATTGGCTATAGTCATCATAATATATCCGGGTCATCATAAAATTGTCCTAAAAAAAGAGCAATGTGCATTAGCCCCCAAGTGCCAAGTGAAATACTTGTATTGTGCTTGAGACTATTAAATAAAATGATTGTAACCCCGCCTGTTGTTTATATCCCGCAGGCTGACTTAATGTCAAAGAATCCCAAGTCGCCGATCTTCAAGAGAATATAAAATCTCAGCAATCTAGAACCTCCAAGGCCAAAGCAGAATTAACCACCGCCTTGGCAGAGATGGAAA
Organism: Triticum dicoccoides; assembly: GCF_002162155.2. Taxonomy (NCBI): domain Eukaryota; kingdom Viridiplantae; phylum Streptophyta; class Magnoliopsida; order Poales; family Poaceae; genus Triticum; species Triticum dicoccoides. Next base: position 178,502,485 of record NC_041389.1, on the reverse strand, counting down.
AACTGAAGAAGAACTTCAAGGCTGACCAGGCAGGCTGGGAGATAGAGAAAACAACTTTGTTGAAGAGAGCAGAGGAAGCAGAAGAGGCTCTTAAGCCAGTGGCTGAAGAGCTTTCCGGCTTAAAACAACAAATAAATGCCATGACTGCTGCCATCTTCGGTAAGTAACTTCATCTCAATTTGTTACTACCAATGCATCATAATACTCATTCATCCGGCTTATAGATTTACTTGGTAATGCAGTCTCCAAGATCGCCCACCTTGGCTCATATATGCGCAAGAAACTGAAAGCCGCCTGTACTCTTATAGAGCAATTATATACCTGTGCACAACGAGCTATCTCTACAACCTCGCATAATAAGCAACCGCCAACCCTCATCAAGGACACACTGGAGAAGCTATTTGTGTTGCCCCAACGGGTTGAGGAGCTTAAACGATCAGCTGCAAGAGCCAGTGCAATTACTGCATTAACCCGGGCCAAGGCGTGGCAAGCAGATCTTGACCCGGAGGACTTGGCTAATGGCTCCCCCAGTGTAAAGGAGGACGGGTCTCCCTTCAGTGGTGAGGACTTTGCTTCAATATCAATAGAAACACGTCCTTTAGCGAGCAAGTTAGCTGAAGATACCGACCTGTCCCATTATCAGGCGGTTTATGATGCTAACAATAAGAAGGTCAAAGCGCCGATCCAGGAATCCCAGGACCTTACTCCAATGTAAGCACACTTTTGCCCCTGACATTGACCCATCCACACTTATTAGTGACGAGACTGTATCCAAAGCTTTGACTGGGATCAACTGTGCAACCTCTGACTTCCAGCCAATGGGTGAAGAGGAGGACGATGAACCGGTGCTATATGACCCGGAACCCTCAACTCACCAAGGCCAAGACTAGTAATCTGAAAGCCGGCTTAGCATCTGCCAGTCTAAAATTTATCAAACACTTATTCTTTTGGGCCGTCTGTTGCCTTGTAATAGGCTAGCTTGAAAACAATTATCTGCCATGCCATCGCGCATGTTGATCTGCATAACACTTATGAACCGTTTTGATCTTATTTGACGATCCGATGTTTATGCTCATAATCATTATAAACTTTGCTTGATCATGTTGTCATCAACCCTGCATACAAATAGAGCACAAGTGCCTTGGCGGTTTACCCAAAGGCGGGTCATAATGCCCCATATAAAAAACCACTGGTGACTGCATTGTCCATAACCAGGGCCATCAAAACCTCATATAATCATAACAAAATAAATATCATAGCTATGATACTTATGTGTATTGCCGGCTTACCATGCCATATGCAATAAGGGTAACAATCCCAACTCAGAGCGCAATGCTCTATGCAATTTATTCATACTGCCGGCTTACAACACCATAGACAGCAAAGGGTAACATCCCAAAACTTTAGAGTACAAGACTCCAAACATATGATCATCATACACTGGCAACTTAACGTCCAAAGCCAGGCCGGGTTAACAGAACACCGACTATTAGCAAATAAAGATCAAGGCATCATGGCCTGAATAAAGTTTCAACCATATATCAATATGGCATAAACATAAATCACCAAAAAAGATTCAAAGGTAAGTAGAAAACAGAAGACCAAGGCATTCAAAGCCTGCGAAGCCTCCATATCAAGTGCTATTAAAGGGATGCACAGCCACTGAGTTACTCCTTAATTCAAACCTGTAAGCCAGGCCTCACATGACCAATCGTCGTTTTAACTTTGACAAGTGCAGGGTCTGTACAAGATTGACTGTCAAGAATACGATGAGTCATTCCAGGATTACCTGGTTGGAGTGGCAATCATACAAAGGCAGGATAACCTGGATTTTTTGTGAATACACCTGGCATCCAAGCCTATTACAAGGGACAGCAAAGCTCTTGTTCATTTAACAATAAGCCCCCAAGTAATATTCGATCCAGGCATACAAGCCAGACCAGTAGGGTAGTCATAGCTATGCTCAATGAGCAGGAAGCCCCCAAGTAATTTGCAATCAAGGCATACAAGCCGGATCAAAAGGGTAATCATAGCTATGCTCAATGAGCAGGAAGCCCCCAAGTGAACTTATGAAGTAATAATAAAGACTCAGATTCTCACAAATGAAACAATAGAGGCCCTGAATCATTAGGGATGCCAACTTTATAATAATAATAATAATAATATATACAGTGGTAAAAGTATGTACATCACAAGAGCCGGTGGCTCAGGTGTAATACGGCCGAAGATGAGCAATATTCCATGGCGGTCTCCTCCTCCGACGTACGTGAGTCCTTGTGGTCTCGAACATCGATAGGGTAGTATGACCCGTTGTTCAAATTTTTGCTGACCACAAAAGGCCCTTCCAAAGGTGGGAATAACTTGTGCATGTCAGTTTGATCCTGGATGGGCCAGAGCACCAAATCTGCTTCTTGAAAGGTCCTGGTTTTAACCCAGCAGCTGTGATAACGACACATATCTTGCTAGTAAATCGCCGAACGAGCCACCGCAAGGTTATGCTTTTCATCCAGCAGGTCAATAGCATCCTGACGTGCTTTCTCATTATCAACTTCAACATAAGCCGCCACCCGAGGTGAGTCGTGACGTATGTCACTAGGGAGAACCGCCTCTGCCCCGTAAGCCATGAAGAAAGACATGTAACCCGTAGATCTGTTGTGTAACATCCCAAATTTTTAATTTGGAATGTTATACATTAGAGCATCATTGCATATCATATTTTATTGCATTTTGGTTGAGCCTAGAAATTCTAAGCAACTCAAGGACCCACGGAGAGACTTGGGGATTTTGTTACTTTTTCATATTTGAGTTTTCTCAAATTTTGAAAAGAGGATCATTTGGTTTTAATTATTTTCTCTTCAAATATTTCTTATATGAAAATAAAAGAGAGGGGATAAAATGACTTCTCCAAAATAAAGAAATATTGGAGAAAAAATATATTAAAATCAAATAAGAATTTTATTCGGAGTTTATTTGCTATTTTGTTTGAATTAGGAAAAATGCATTTTTCTAAATTGCATTAGGGGCCCAAATAAATGTTCACTTTGTCCGCAATATTATTAGAGGACCGTGAAAATTTATTTCGAGATTTTTGGAGTCCGTTTAGTACTTCTTTCGTTAGTTTTTCTACGTCAGGATTTATTTCGAAAAAGGTGAACCAACGTAACCGGGCCGTGTCCGACCTGGACACTGTGGCCCGCCCAGCCTTTATAAGCCGAGAGGCCTGACCCCCACCGAAACCCTAGCCCCGCCACTCACCGCCGTCGCCGCTTCCCGCCGCCGTCACGACGCCGCCGGAGCCGCCCCTCCGCTGCCACTCGTTGCCGCCGACCTGCCCGCCCCACTAGAGCCGCCCGCCGCCGCCAGAGCCGTCGCCGCCGTCCCGCCCGCTGAGGTAGCTGCCGCCGCCGCCGGTTTTCGCGAGAAAACCAATCGGTTTTTTTCCGAAACCCTAGGTTTATTTTTTTAGATCGGTTTGTTTTTTTTCCGGTTTAGGTAAATAGCGGACGTTTGTCCGTACGTTCGTTTAACAAACGCTATTCGTCCATTAGCCGTAGACAACGAACGTTCGTTTGTTAGCCTATTCGTCGCGTTTTATTTTTCCAGGGTTTTTCCGCGATTATTTTCGATCGCGATTTCTGCCGTGATCTTCGTTTTAGTTTATCTTTTTGCTCGTTTATCGGAATCAGGTGATTCAAGTGCCTAGATCTTCGTCTCGAAGCTCTTTTTCTGTTTGACCAACTTGAACAAGATTTTGGTACTGTAAAATTTGACTTTAGTCTAGATTAGTAAACATATCTTGTTTCTTTCGTAGTTTGAGTTTCGTTGCTCCGTTTGATTTGATTCTTTTTGCAAACCAGAGTTCTTTAGTTGAAATTTCTAGTTAGATCTCTTATTTGAGTTTTACCCGTGCTTATAGTTGAGTGCTTATGTATGTTATTGTTTGTTGCGATAGAGTAACCGGAGTGCGAAGCGTGCTACTACGAGTCTCTAGGTTTTGCGGATCATTAGCAAGGCAAGTAACACTTTGATCATACCTCTTTATTACCCAGTTTTTATGCATTAGTTCAACCCTCAAACATTGGATGGTTAGGATCTGAATAACATGTGGGTCTGGGAAGTAGATGATGAGGTAGAACCTATTGCCCTGTTTATTATCAAACCTTTGGAGTTACTTCTACGTTATGCTTATATTGCTATGCTATGCTCGTAGACATGGATTGGGTGAGTGTATCCATGAGATATGTGAGTATTGTTAATTACTGGTTAAGTTAAGGTGGCTACTTAAATACACATCTGGGTGGATTGGTTGATGGCACCCTGGAGTACCCAGTGGTTGTCAGGGCAACTGGAGAATCCAGTGTTGTCCTCGGATATCCCGGAGTACCCGTGTGATCATCCTACGGTTCGCCACCCAGGCTCAAAGGGATCATAAGATTATTCATGCTAGAAACTTCCGTGTGCAGCCACAAGCCAATATGGGCTTTAGTATAGTTGAGTAAGTTGCGTGAAGCTCTTGAAGAGGTAGACTAGCAGATGTAGTGGGTTGTAGGTGGTACTGTCTACCCAGAGTAGGGAGTTAATGCTTCAGAAAGACTGTGTCTAGAATCCCCGATCATGGATGTGTTCGAGTCTTGTGGGGAAAAGTGCGCAAACCTTTGCAGAGTGTACAAACTAATCATGGTTAGCCGTGTCCCCGGTTATGGACATCTTGAGTATCTGGTTCTTGGATTATCATGTTGATCTCATCACTCTAATTTAATTTGTTGGGATAATGATGAGGCTTAATTGAGATTGAGTTGGAGGAACCTTCTCAATGTTTAACAACCACCATGGGAGTTAAATAAAATTTATTCCTTTGTTGTAGGAAAAAATTGGCTTTATGCAAAACTGTAGCCATAGAGCTTTCCACCAGCCATATATGCATGTAGTGATAGCATTTATTCTATTCATTACTCTATGTGTTACATTGCCAGCATATTCCATGTGCTGACCCATTTCGAGCTGCAACATTTCATGTTGCAGACTTTTCAGATGACGAGTAAGGTGCCATAGGTCGTTGTCGTTCACTCAGCTCTGCCATTGGAGTTGATGGAATCACTTTATCTTCCAAGCCTTCCGCTGTTATTGTTTTTAGATGGCCTTAAGCCATATTATTGTAATAAGTTCTCTTTTTGAGACATTCGATGTAATAAGTGTGTGATTGAAACTCTGTTATAAATCCTCAAGTACTGTGCGTGTCAGCATTACCGATCCAGGGATGACTCTAATCCACAGAGACTAGGCTATTTGAGGTCTGGTCGCTACAAGATGGTATCAGAGCACACACTGACTGTAGGACATGACCACTAAGCTAAATCCATAGGTCACTCCTCTCTTCTCATTTCTGACTCCTCTCCCTTTTCTACCCTATAGGATGGCGGATGCAAGGAACAAGTTTACACAACCGGATGAAGACACTCCTTTTGGACGACACTTGAAGGAAGTTACTTGGTACCTGAATATCAGAATACCAAGCTTCACCGGGACCTACATCGCCACTTTACCAGAAGAGGAGTGTTGGATGATTCGAGTTCAAGTTCCAGGAAGGACATTCATGCCAGTCATTGAGCCCATAGAGTTTTCCTTTGATGCACCAACCTGGAGTATAGGAAAGAGCATGGCAGCCCACATCACCATGGGACGCATTGGAGAAGTTTTAAGGATGCTGACTGTAGGACATGACCACTGAGGGAGTCCTGGACTAGGGGGTGTCCGGACAGCCGGACTATCATCGTCAGCCGGACTCCAAGACTATGAAGATACAAGATTGAAGACTTCGTCCCGTGTCCGAATGGGACTTTACTTGGCGTGGAAGGCAAGCTTGGCGATACGGATATGTAGATCTCCTACCATTGTAACCGACTCTGTGTAACCCTAGCCCTCCCCGATGTCTATATAAACCAGAGGGTTTTAGTCCGTAGGACGACAACCATTACAACAATCATACCATAGGCTAGCTTCTAGGGTTTAGCCTCCTTGATCTCGTGGTAGATCCACTCTTGTACTACCCATATCATCAATATCAATCAAGCAGGAGTAGGGTTTTACCTCCATCGAGAGGGCCTGAACCTGGGTAAAAACATCGTGTCCCTTGTCTCCTGTTACCATCCGCCTAGACGCACAGTTCGGGACCCCCTACCCGAGATCCGCCGGTTTTGACACCGACATTGGTGCTTTCACTGAGAGTTCCTCTGTGTCGTCACCGATAGGCTTGATGGCTTCTTCAATCAACAACCACGCAGTCCTGGGTGAGACTTTTCTCCCCGGACAGATCTTCGTATCCGGCGGCTTCGCACTGCGGACCAATTCACTTGGCCATCTGGAGCAGATCGAAAGCTACACCCCTGGCCATCAGGTCAAATTTGGGAGCCTAAACTTCACGGCGGATATCCGCGGAGACTTGATCTTCAATGGATCCGAGCCGCAGCCGAGCGTGCCACACTGTCACGATGGGCATGATCTAACTCTGCCGCCGGACAGTACCTTGGAGGCCGCGCACGAATCCGCTCCGACCCATAGTCCGGAGCCGATTGCGCAGATCGAGGACGGGTGGCTGGACACCGCCTCGGGAGCTGCAACTTCCATGGAGATGGAGCCGAACACTGACCTCGTCCCTTATAAAGCTCGTGACTCCGAGGTGCCGGACTCCCTGCCGGACTTCGAACCTCCTACGCCCCTGCCAATCGAATCCGATTGGGCGCCGATCATGAAGTTCACTGCTGCGGACATCTTTCAGCACTCACCCTTTGGCGACATCCTAAATTCGCTAAAGCATCTCTCGCTATCCGGAGAGCCCTGGCCAGACTATGGCCAGGATGGTTGGGATGCGGACGACGAAGAAATTCAAAGCCCACCCACCACCCATTTTGTAGCCACTGTCGACGATCTAACCGACATACTAGACTACGACTCCGAAGACATCGACGGTATGGACGACGATGCCGGAGACTATCAAGAACCAGCGCTCACTGAGCACTGGAAGGCCACCCCAACACATGACGTATATATGGTGGACACCCCAAAAGACAGCGATAACGAGGAACAACAGGGCGCGGCAAAGGATAATCTCGCCGACAAACAACCAAAACAGCGACGCAGACGCCGCCCTAAGTCCTGCCTCGACAAAAACAGCATTCCTAATGACCCAGCAATAGAGCAGGGCAAACCAGTGGACGACGAACATGCAACCAAGCAACCGTCCGAATAGGACGAATCGGATAATCAATCCATGCCCGGCGAAACCAACAGTCCAGACGACCTCACGCCGGACACACCACCGGAGCATAAGAACCTTCACAAAAGACTCGTCGCCACTGCAAGAAGTCTGAAGAAGGAAAAACTGAAGCTCAAAACAGCGGAAGACACACTCAGAATGAGGTGGAGCAAAGTACTCAAGACCGCAGACCAATATGGCAATGGCCACCAAACAAAGAGCTACCCGAAGTGCAAGCTGCTGCCACTATTTGACGAGGAAGCCATAGAGCCCCCATAGTCAAAAAACAAAAAGGCCGCCTGGCCGGATAGACGACTAGATGACAGGCCAAAAGCGACAAGCGGCGCTGCACACAAGCCGACTCATGATCCTGGGAAAACAGATGGCCCAGCCAGGTCCATTTACGGGCCAAAAAAGAGGGCCCCAGGAAGCAACACAACACGCCAAGTGTTCGAAGACAGCGGCACACCCAAATACAGGGGCGCCGCACACCCACTATGTTTCACCGATGAGGTGCTGGATCATGAATTTCCAGCAGGGTTCAAACCCATAAACATAGAGGCATACGACGGAACAACAGACCCTGGAGTCTGGATAGAGGATTACATATTACACATACACATGGCTAGAGGAGATGATCTCCACGCCATAAAATATCTACCCCTCAAGCTCAAAGGGCCAGCTCAGCATTGGCTCAAAAGCCTCCCAGAAAACACTGTTGGAAGTTGGGAAGAGCTTGAGGACGCGTTTAGAGCAAATTTTCAAGGGACTAATGTCCGCCCTCCGGATGCAGACGATCTAAGTCATATAACTCAACAGCCCGGAGAGTCAGCGCGCAAATTTTGGAACATGTTCCTTACCAAAAAGAACCAAATAGTCGACTGTCCGAACGCTGAAGCCTTAGCAGCTTTTAAACACAACGTCCAAGACGAATGGCTCGCCAGACACCTCGGCCAAGAGAAGCCGAGGACAATGGCCGCGCTAACAAGCCTCATGACCCGCTTTTGCGCGGGGGAAGACAGCTGGCTAGCAAGATGCAGCACCAGCGACCCGAGTACATCCGAGATCAGAGATGGAAACGGAAAATCACGGCGCAGAAAGGATCAGCGCCGGAATAAAGAAAAAAGCCCAAAGAACACGGCGGTCAACGCCGAATTCAAAAGCTCGCGGCCAAACAATAAAACACTGCCTCTTAAGGACAACAGTGACGAGCTATCCAACTTAAACAAAATTTTGGATCGGATATGTCAAATCCACAGTACCTCCGGGAGGCCTGCAAACCACAACCACCGAGATTGTTGGGTTTTTAAACAGTCCGGCAGACTGAACGTCGAACACAAGGGGCTCGACGCGCCAAGCGAGGACGATGACGAACCCCACCAGCAGAGCACCGGAAAACAAAAGACTTTCCCACAAGAAGTCAAAGCAGTAAACTCACTTCATGTGATAGCGCGGAAAAACAATGCGGCACCCGCTAAGATAGGTGTCGCACGGTCCACCCCAGCGGAACCTCAAGATTGGATGTCAAAACCAATCACTTTTGACCACTTGGATTATTCCAGAAGTATTCGAAACGCAGGATGGACTGCTTTGATATTGGATCCTATAATCGACGGACTGCAATTTACACAAGTCCTAATGGACGGCGGCAGCGATTTAAACCTGCTATATCCGGACACAATCCGCAAGTTGGGGATAGACCTTACTAAAATTCGGCATAGCCGCACTTCCTTCAAAGGAGTGGCGCCAGGCCCTTACGCCAAGTGCACAGGCTCCTTACTACTAGAAGTTGTGTTCGGGTCACCCGACAACTTCCGACGTGCAAAGCTAATCTTTCATGTCGCCCCATTTAAAAGTAGCTATCAAGCACTATTGGGACGTGAAGCTTTTGTCCACCTTAACGCAATACCACATTACGCGTCTCTAACACTTAAAATGCCCGGCCCACGCGGCATCATTTCATTAAAAGGTCGTCTAAAGACCCCGGACACGGCTGGACGAGTCCGGAATAAATAAGCTAGGGGCTCCCTAGCCGCACACCCCTTCACAAGGGGCTGTGCATATAAGCAATAATGAGCTAATATAGGCTCAGCTTTATCAATTTATTAATATTTCAATTTTTTATGCACTTTTCGCACGATTTCTTTTCAAAATAAGTTCCTCTCTTTTTACAGCTGAACAACGTGCACACCCGTCCAGGATACGGCACAACGGAGACACAGGCGCAGACGTGCAGTAGGGACCCGTTTCAAGGATTCTTTTCAGATTAAGACCCTGCGTAAACCTTTTTTACTGTCTCTTGTTGCTATAATCCCCTGGTTTCTCATTATAACCAGAGAGGAGACTGGCATTTTGGCATCGGCTGCGTCAGAGGACCTCGCCCGTACCTGGACACTAGGGGCTTAGGGCATTGTTCTGCCCGTTATTATAAAGACCGAACACCTTCGGGAGTGTTCGGCGTCTCGAGTTAGGCCTTATATGCATCAGCTCCGAATCATGTCTTTGGTCAAATGTTGGGTTTGCCTGGCTCCTGTGTTTTGCTGCCTTACGTTCCGTATCATCGGCTAACGCGGCACCAGAAGAACTACTGCGATTGTGCCCCAGTTCGGCTGGGCGAGCACCTCAGTAGAGAAAGCCGAAAACTGACTGTCATGATACAACGAGAGACTGGTCAACCACTCGATCGACCAATGGAATGTTTAGAATTCCTCCGGTTTGACGAAGGACCATTTCCCGGTCAGGCACATACGCACCCCGAATTCGGAGAGCGCGGTGCCCCCAGGGGCTATATCGTAGCCCCACCCTCGAACTCCCATGGCTAAGTGAAAGTGATAAAGCATTATAGTCCGGTTGCCTCGTTTGCTACGCTACCACCTCCTTCACAGGACCGAGACGTCGGATTAAGTGTGAAAATGCGCTATTTTTGCGAACACCCCCGCACCTTGTGCGTGGGGGCTGAAGCCGACAATTGCCATCTTTCAGGTTATACACACGTATACATAAACGGCCGCATAGGAGATATTTCAATACTTGAACGCACAAGTATAAAAAGCGCCTACATCATAAACATTGTTTTACAAAATAAAGCGTTCATTTGAACGTGACATTTTTTGAGCACTGCGACTCTATTACACGAGCACCACGCAGAACTTCCCCAAAATAGTGCTCGGTGGGTAACCGGCTCTCGTCTGAACCCTGGGTCGCAACAGCGGTGGCATCCATCTCTGTCCAATGTGTCTTCACACGGGCGAGTGCCATCCGTGCACCCTCTATGCAGGGCAACCGCTTCATCGCCTTGATATGCGGCACCGCCCCAAGAAATTGCTGCAATAAGCCAAAATAACTCTTCGGCTTGGGCCTATCCGGCCAGACATGAGTCACGATATCCGTCATGGCAAGCCCGGACAACCTATTCAGCTCAGCCCACTCGGCCAACCGGTCGGTCAGCGAAAGTGAACGCTCCAGACTATGGAATTGAGACCAAAACAGCTCTTCCGTCTTGTGATCCTTCTGGCTCCGGAAGTGCACAACGGCATCCGCCGCACTCGCTGCTAAGTCCATATAAGGATCCTCCAGACCCCACAGTTGGCCAAGCTGAGCATACTTTGGATCCGTAAACCTTCGGCGCAGCAGAAAAGGCTTGCCAGCCACAATGTCTCCGGCCTGGCGCAGCTCTTCCTTTATAGCCCGCATTGCAGAACGGGCATCCTTGGCTTCGGCGGTGGCCTTCCCCAGGTCTTCTCGCCCCGCTAGGCGCTCCTTTTCAAGAGCCTCACGGCGGTCAGTAGCATCTTTTAACTTCACGGCTATTTCGGCCATCTCTTCCCTGCTTCGGCAGTGTGCAGCCCTTTCGGCTTCTAACTCCTTGGCCGCCCTCGAGGCAGCCGCATCACTCCTTCTGGCTTGCTCCTTGGCTTGAGCAAGTTCGGCCCGAAGGCTCTCCACAGCAGCAGCACCATCTGCATCAAGCACAAATATTATAAGACGTGGGCTTCGGCTCCCTTACTAGGTGACTGCGGAGAAAAAACTTACCCTGCGACTCATCAAGTCGCCTGTTGACTAGCGCGATGTCCGCATCCGCAACGTCGAGTTGCCGCTTTAGTTCAGCAACTCCATCAGTCCAGCTGGCCCCCGGACGATCCGCCACCTGCATAGGAACGACAAAAATTGAAACCTGCGATTTTGATCCTCGGCACGCTGTCGCTTTCGACAACCTACCGAGTCTCAGGGGCTACTATGTATACAGGGCGCACTTTATGTGTAAAACTGTCAAAAGGTGTGTCATTTTTACGTACCTCAAACCCCGCCAGTAAACTCCTGACGGCATTATGCAATCCGCTTTCGGCGGACGAAATCCTTCCAATCACCATACTCATCAATGCATGGTGATCCTCTGAGATGGACGCCCTCTCAAGCAGATCCTTCAGCTCCCCCAGCCGAACACCAGTCGGCGCCGAACTCTTCGGCTCTGCCGGGCTCGGGGATACCCTCCACGATGACACTTCAGGCTCGTCCGCCTTATTCGACGGTGCAGCAGACGGAGGCGTCTCGCTCTCCACCATCTCCGGACGAAGGTCCCCCGAAGACGAGCTCATCTGAGAAGGTCGGAGATCCGAACTACAAGGTAAAAACTTCGGTTATCCTCAGAAGCACAAATGGGGATGTCTCTTATTACCGAACTCCCTTTTTTCTACTCACGGCTCGCTGAAGGGCTGATTCTTTAGGGGAGACTGTGCGGCCGGGACCTCCCCGGACGCAGGACCCTCTGGTGAAGATTTCTTCCCCCGCTTAGGGGCTTTGGCCTCCGGGTCTTTGGAGGCGGTCCTCTTCTCCCCCTGGAGGGAGGGATTCTCGATCCCCCCTTCTTCAAAATCCTCCTTGGGCGAGGCGGTAGCTCCCCTATTTTCCCCTTCGCCTTCTTCTGAAGGCACAGCCTCCAGCATCCTGACCAGCACGGGATCCGGCGCGGTCTCTGGGAGGGGGGCCGGACACCGTATCAGCTTTACTTGCGCTATCCACTCCTGTTAAAGGGCAACGGGTTAAAAGGCGAATCATAGAAAGGCAAACAAACGGTATGTCCGGACTCGGAGCTACTTACTTGTGTATCCGGGCGATTGCAGCTTAGGCCGGCATGCTCGGTCAATTCCGGACACGCCTCTCGTGATCCGAAGAATAATTTGTACATCTCCACGGGTGTCATACCAATGAAGTGTTGAAGAATCCATGGTACCTCCGGATTAAACTCCCACAGCCGGAGAGGGCGGCGTTTGCAGGGCAGGAGACGCCTAATCAGCATGACCTGCATTACCACGACCAGACCGATCTCCCTCGCTTGGAGGTCTCGAAGCCGGCCCTGCACTAGGGGCACGTCCTTTGGCGGCCCCCAGTTGAGCCCTTGGTTGACCCATGACATCAACCGTCGTGGAGGTCCCGAGCGGAATAAGGGCGGCGGCTTCTGCCTGCTGCCCTTCGGAGCGGTGATATAGAACCACTCCTGCTGTCACAAGCCGAGCTCCTCTTGGAAGGAGCCCTCGGGCCACGGGGCATCGGCCTTCCTGCTTACGGCCGCCCCGCCGCACTCTGCTTGACGCCCGCCGATCATCTTCGGCTCCACATTGAAGGTCTTCAGCCACATGCCGAAGTGGGGGGTGACGCGGAGGAAGGCTTCGCAGACGACAATAAATGCGGAAATATGGAGGATGGACTCCGGAGCCAAGTCGTGGAATTCCAACCCATAGTAAAACATGAGCCCTCTCACAAAAGGATCCATCGGGAAGCCTAAACCCTGACGGAGGTGGGATACAAAAACGACGTACTCGCTGGGCTCGGGGGTGGGGATGGCCTGCCCTTCGGCGGGCAACCTGTGTGAAATCTCGTAAGACAGGTACTTGGCCTCTCGCAGCTTTAGCACGTCCGTCCTCCTCCGTGACAGAGGAGGGCATCCACCGGCCCTAAAGGTCGGAGCCGGACATTGTTGAAGGTCCGAAGCACTCGAATCTGGGGCTCTGGGTGCTGGAACTCGGAGCAAGGAGAAGATTCGATGGAGGATTAAAGAAAAGAAACGAGCCTTGGTCCCATTATAAAGAGGGAGAATACCGAGAGCCGTCTCCGTGACCGTTCAGTACTCGCCTTCGATTGAGGGGGCGTGGCGACGGGCACGGTTGGGTTACCCATGTCCGTATTGATGAGAATCCCGGAATAAGGGGAACACGATCTCTGCTTCGACAAGACGTGCCAAGGAAACCGCTTCGCTAAACACGCTGAGGTGGTATAATAAAAACGATTCAAGTAAAGGCTTGGTAGTGGCATGACGTCATGCTACAAGATACGTCAGCAGATTGAACTTGTGTACGTAATATTCTCTCTACGGGGAAATGTGGAAATTATTTTGCAGAGCCGGACACTATACTGGTGTTCACAATCTTCTATGAATTATTCGGAGGAAGAACCCGCCTTGCAATGCCGAACAATATGCGCGCCGGACTCATCGTCATTGAAGCCTGGTTCAGGGGCTACTGAGGTAGTCCTGGACTAGGGGGTGTCCAGACAGCCGGACTATCATCGTCAGCCGGACTCCAAGACTATGAAGATACAAGATTGAAGACTTCGTCCCGTGTCCGGATGGGACTTTCCTTGGCGTGGAAGGCAAGCTTGGCGATACGGATATGTAGATCTCCTACCATTGTAACCGACTCTGTGTAACCCTAGCCCTCCCCGGTGTCTATATAAACCGGAGGGTTTTAGTCCGTAGGACGACAACCATTACAACAATCATACCATAGGCTAGCTTCTAGGGTTTAGCCTCCTTGATCTCGTGGTAGATCCACTCTTGTACTACCCATATCATCAATATCAATCAAGCAGGAGTAGGGTTTTACCTCCATCGAGAGGGCCTGAACCTGGGTAAAAACATCGTGTCCCTTGTCTCCTGTTACCATCCGCCTAGACGCACAGTTCGGGACCCCCTACCCGAGATCCGCCGGTTTTGACACCGACAACCACTAAGCTAAATCCATAGGTCACTCCTCTCTTCTTGTAACGCCCCGGACACACCCGCCGGTGGTCGTTACTCCTGGCGGGATCTAGACTGGCCCCACAGATCAATACTAGTCTTTTCTGCGCACTTTGTCCTCACTCGTGCGCACCCGGGAGCAACTTCCCGGTCGGTCACCCATCCTGACACTACTCCAAGCTGAGCACGCTTAACTTTGGAGTTCTGTCCGAATGGGCTCGCGGAAAAGAAGGAATTCCTTATTGATATGAGTAGTCTATCATCCCTAATAAGCCAGGCTATCACATACACCCCCACTCAGAGGAACCGACGTCCTCGTCGGGCCACAGGAACGTTCCCTCTTGGCACGAACGTCTGTGCTTCCAGTCCGGTACATGTGCCATGTCGGGTGCCACGATGGGTCACAAACGTCATGAACAACATGACCACGCACCTGTCCGCAACCATCCGTGTAACCGCGAGGGTCAGCTCTGATACCAACTTGTAACGCCCCGGACACACCCGCCGATGGTCGTTACTCCTGGCGGGATCTAGACTGGCCCCACAGATCAATACTAGTCTTTTCTGCGCACTTTGTCCTCACTCGTGCGCACCCGGGAGCAACTTCCCGGTCGGTCACCCATCCTGACACTACTCCAAGCTGAGCACGCTTAACTTTGGAGTTCTGTCCGAATGGGCTCGCGGAAAAGAAGGAATTCCTTATTGATATGAGTAGTCTATCATCCCTAATAAGCCAGGCTATCACACTTCTCATTACTGACTCCTCTCCCTTTTTTACCCTATAGGATGGCGGATGCAAGGAACAAGTCTACACAACCGGATGAAGACACTCCTTTTGGACAACACTTGAAGGAAGTTACTTGGTACCTGAATATCAGAATACCAAGCTTCACCGGGACCTACCTCGCCACTTTACCAGAAGAGGAGCGTTGGATGATTCGAGTTCAAGTTCCAGGAAGGACGTTCATGCCAGTCATTGATCCCATAGAGTTTCCCTTTGATGCACCAACCTGGAGTATAGGAAAGAGCATGGCAGCCCACATCACCATGGGACGCATTGGAGAAGTTTTAAGGATACTATCTACCAGATTTGTGGGCGCCGAGATGAGCAATGGGAGATGATAAACACCAGGAGGGATAGGTCTATTGCAGCTTTCATCCAGGAGTTAAATCAGCACATTCGTTCCTAGGAGAACCAGATGTGCGCAAGCATGATAGATCTGAAGAAGGCAATGACCAAGATCACGGAGCTAGAGGAGGAACTCAAGTCTACACGCGATGGATATGAGGAGGAAATGACGATACTCATGGAGAAGAATCACGACCTGACGAGGAAGCTAGGAGTATTCATGGGAGACCCCGCACCAAGAGGAGATGATGACGATTCCAAGGACATCCGTTCGGAGGACTACATCATCATCGACTACACCGACTCAGACCCCGACGATAGTGATGATGACTATGTTGATGAAGCTGGAGCAGATATCATGGAGTCCTCCACTGATTAAAACTTCTAGTCGACCACCATATCAGTAATAGTATTCCCCCATGTATATAGTATAGTTCGAGCACTTTTGTAACGATAGTTAGACCGATTGTATGCCCTTGTTTGAATTGATTGAAGTGATATGATTGTGTTTGTCTCATGTGCATATGGGTAGTGTTTTCCCTCTAGACCTTATTCTATTATGTTTTCTCAACTTTTCTGAACCCATCAGATGCCTCCGAGACGTGACAATGGATTTGCTTTCCCACCGGAGCTCACTCAGTTGATCCAGCAGCAGAATACCCTGATGCAGCTACTAGTCCAGAATCAGAACCAGGGGAACAACAACAACAACAACCCACCACCACCACCACCTGTTGATCACTTAGCCCGTTTTCTAAGGCTGAATCCGCCGGAGTTCTCTAGTAGCACCGAGCCGATTGTTGCAGATGATTGGCTCCGCAAGATTGGAAGGGAGCTGACCACTACAAGATGCACAGATGCGGAGAGAGTGCATTTTGCCGCACATCAGCTTGATGGACCCGCAACATCATGGTGGGAGAATTTCACAGCCACTTACCCCATTGACACTGTTACATGGGACCAGTTACAGCAGGCTTTCCACACTGCCCATGTTTCAGCAGGAGCTATGGCCATGAAGAAGCGCGAGTTTCATAATTTGCGCCAAGGAGGACGCACAGTGGGCCAGTATGTGGATGATTTTAGTAAGTTAGCACGTTATGCCCCAAATGACGTCGCTACGGATGCTGCTAAGCAGGAGAAGTTTCTGGAAGGACTGAATGATGAGTTGAGCATGCAGTTGATGGTGGCAACCTTCAACAACTACCATGAGTTGGTAGATAGAGCTCTTATGATTGAAGGGAAGCAGCAGCAAATTGACAACCACAAGAGGAAGTATGGACAAGGGAAGTACAATTCAGGAGCTCAGCAGAGGCCCCGTTTTACCCCGAATTCGGGAGGACACATTCACCATAACCATGGAGGCCATAATTCCAATGGAGGAAGTTCGCATAATGTAACGCCCCAAGACCGATGCTCCAGATGCCTTCCTTGTTTTGCGGGTTAGCTGTGTTATTTATTTGTTTGTTGCATCTCATCTCATAGCATCATGCGCATTGCATCTGCATGTTTTCATAAAGTTTGCATTCGTTCGTCGTTACCGTTTCTCCCTTTGCCTTCGTCACCTTCTCTCGGACCGCTTTGCCTTCGTTGACCGTTTTGAGACCAAAATTGTTCTTTGTTCTTCCTCTTGCCTAAACCGGAGTCTCTTTGTATAGTGCACAGGACCCCTCGCGGGCGCATCTGAAACTGCTCTGAACCCGAACCAGGCTGTCGTGACCGATGGGTCCGGATCAACCCCAAACATCCCTAAAATATCTTCTTTATTTGTTTGGACTCCCGAAGTATTTTATTCTCGACCGTTCGATTATAATCGGATGATCCAAACTCCTCTCCTTTTCATATATATAGTCCGCCCCTAGTCTATTTTGGACAACCCTAAAAATTCTCCCCTTGTCCCATCCCCCGCCGCCACCACTCTCTACCATCTCCCTCGGGATCCCCTCCCGATCCAACCAGCCACCATCCGACCATCTCCCTCGATTTGCGCCGCCGCCCAACCACAACAAGCCGAAGCATCCTCCTTCCCGATCCACCCAACCAGCGCCTTCCACCGATCTCCCAACCAGCCAACCTCCTCCTCCTTTCGATCCCTCCTCGCCGGCCAACTCCCTCGCTGGAGCACGCCGCCGCTAGCGTCCTCGACCACCAGGCCGTGCCCCTACTTCCTTCCCCGTTCCCTTCTTCACTGAAGCCCCCTCTCTTCCATTGCCTCAAACCTCTCTCTGCTCTCTATTTCTCTGTCCACAAGAGCAACCCCGTGCCATGGCTTTGCAGCTCCTGTCGCCGCCCGTTCCTTAGTTTTAGGACGCGAGCGCTGCTCGTGTTGACCATGCCCTAAACCGCTCGAGGCCTCCTGCCTCCCTGATGCTCGTCGCCGAGCACCAGTGCTCCAAGGCAGGCCCTTCTGCAGCTCCTCGTCGCCTCCCTCTCCTTCTTCCCTGGTTCTTCCTTCACCCTAACCTCGCGGTCTCTCTCTGTCTTCAGGACGAACAGGAGGAGCCTCGTTCGCGCCATGGATCCCTGCCTTGCCGGATCCGAGGTGGATCCATCCATCCCCGCCGTTTCCCGCTACCCGGATCCTCCATCCGTCGTCGGAGTTCCTTGCCGGCTCGCGCGCCGACCTGCAAGTCCCACGCCACCGCTGCTCTCCTACTTCAATTGCTGCTGCCTGCTTCGCTTGGTCGAGCAGAGCGCTCGCCCGCGTCGTTAACCCGTCGCCCTGGTGCCTGGGCCTCTCCAGCGCGTCTCCAGGCCCAGCTCCAACACACTACACACCCAGGCCCGCCGCTGCACCTACTGGGCTGAGCCCATGGGTGAGCAGCCCCCCCAGCTCTGTCCAGATTCGGCATGTCATGTGTTTTTTCCTGCCAGCGATTTTATCAATTATCCAGTGATTTACAGTTTTACAGAAAAACCCCTTTTGTTCATGCATCCAATAACCAGTTAACCATTCATCATAGGTAAATAAGTTATACAAGAAAAATGCTTAGAATTTTGTCTAGTTTCATAATATTCAACTTTCACCCATGTTAAAATTGTTTAAATGTGTTGTTTGAATTAATTTGCTTAATACCATGTTAAAATGATTTATTTCATAACTAATTAACCGTAGCTCCAAATTAAACAAACTTTATATGTAAATGGGGGGGGGATGCATAGATTATGAGGATCATGTATAACTTATTTGTGGCTGAACTTGGCATTTTCTCCTCCATTCTGTTATTCCAATGATCTATCTTCTATTCCTTCTTCCGGAGACATTGTGATGTTGCTCTTTTCACTCATCATCTCGAATTGTGAGGATCATGTTCTTTTCATGCTTATCCATTTAACTGGAGTGTTGTGTCATCTTGTCAAGTTCTTTTCATCTTATCAAGTCTTGCATCTCCTTTCAGTCGAAGTGCTGCCCAAATTATGTCATTCTTATTCCTTCTCTATCTTGTTTTAACAGAGTAGGCCAATATCTATCTTGTCACTCAACCTCTTGGTTCTCTTCGTTTTTCCATGTTCCTCTTTTCTAACGGAGTGTTTCCAACTTCGATCATCTCCATTGTACTCTTTTCTCAAAATGATTTAACCTCTCAAGGTTCTTTGGTTTCACTCGTTGGTCAACGAAGCAACTTAGTTTTACCTCTTCTCCTCATCTTCCATTTTCCCTCCGTTGCCATCCTAGATCTTGGGACGAGATCCTCTTGTAGTGGTGGAGTGTTGTAACGCCCCAAGACCGATGCTCCAGATGCCTTCCTTGTTTTGCGGGTTAGCTGTGTTATTTATTTGTTTGTTGCATCTCATCTCGTAGCATCATGCACATTGCATCTGCATGTTTTCATAAAGTTTGCATTCGTTCGTCGTTGCCGTTTCTTCCTTTGCCTTCGTCACCTTCTCTCGGACCGCTTTGCTTTTGTTGACCGTTCTGAGACCAAAATTGTTCTTTGTTCTTCCTCTTGCCTAAATCGGAGTCTCTTTGTACAGTGCACAGGACCCCTCGCGTGCGCATCTGAAACTGCTCCGAACCCGAACCAGGCTGTCGTGACCGATGTGTGACACTCCAAAATTTTTATTTGGTTTTCTATCAAAAAGCTTTGTGGTTTTGAGGAGAGACTTTTGTTCTTTTAATTTTTTTTCTTTCTCAGAAAAACCTTCTTCTTAAAAACCTCTTTTTGCCTTGGCAAGGATTTTATTTCTTTCAAACTTTGGTGGTTGATCTTTTGCAAACTTCTTCTCTGTTGGTTCTCTCTCAAAATTATTTTTGGAGTTTAATCTTTTTCTTTTAAAAAGAAACCCCATGAAAATTTGGGATTTTCATATCTTTGAAGCCACCCTTGGCTTTGTATTTTTGCCCATGAGATAAAACCCCTCCAAAACCTCCCCTCCCCCTTGTGATCAACCTAAATTATCTGTCCCAACTAATCCAAACTGGTTTTGGATTTTTATTCTAATTATTTTTCCCCAAATTCAATTCTGAAAATTATTTGGAGCCTGAGAGATTTTCAAAGCAAGTGCCCTATTGCATTTGAGTTTTGACCTCAAACCAATTCTCCTGGATTGTCCTTAGCATCCATAACCCAGAACCATCTTGATCCACTCCTCCTCTTTTCAAATTTTTCAAAATTTATTCTTTGCAAGTTTGGACCAGATTTGCCAAATTTGGTGAAATTCATATCTGCACTCCTCCAAAAATTCCACCAAAAATCATACAGCCTACTTGAGCAAGGAGAAGCCACTCCACCAAAAATCAGCTCAAGGAAAAATCACCAGAGGCCATTTTCATTTGATCGAACACCTTGTGGGCACTGTTACTGTTCAAAGTTCAGAAATTCAGTTTCAGTGTCATCTTCAGTTTCGACAGTTTCAGTCACGCGGCCACAGTGCACTTGGCACGTTGCTCGCGGCCTCGCTTGCTTGTCCGAAGCTTCACACGCGCACTTGTCGCGACCCTGGCGTCGGTGGCGCCCTGGCCCGCCTGCGCCGGCGTGTCTTGCGGCGGCCGGCTCCCCGTAACGGCCGACAGGGAGGAGAACGGCGGCGCAACGCCGTTCGGCACCGCCCAAATCTTCTGGTGGCTCCGCGTGGCCTTCTCCGTGCCAGCGCACTCATGCGGCACCGTCGCCATGGCGCAGCACGCACGGAGCACGCTCTCTGCCGCCGACGGGCCCGCGCCACCCCGTTCCGTCGAGCTCAACCCAAACGCCCAAACCCCGGCCATCTTAGCACAAAAATGGACCCTTTGATCCTCCGTGATGACGCTCGACTCCCTAACCACCCCGACCGAGCACTGCGCCACCGTAATCGCTCGCCGGAAATCTCCGTTCACGGCAACCGCCTCGGACCGCCTATATAAAGGGGTCCCGAGCTCACTCTCGTGCACGCAGCACCCCCACTACTCACCAACACCCCGCCAGGCCACTGGGAGGACCTCGAGGAGGTCTCCTTCCCCGGCTCCGGCCACCCCTATCCGCCTCGGCCTCCAGCTCGATTCACTTCGGTGAGGCCACCTCCGGCACCCAAACCTCGTCCGTAGCCCTCTCTTGCACCCAGTAGTCTAACCCCCACCTCAATTTAATCCTTGCAGCCCTCTCCGACGAGCTCCATCCACGCCCGAACCACCATCCGCCGGAGTTGAGACCGCCGTCGACGTGGTGCTCACCGGCGACCAACACCACCCCCCACCGCTGCGGAAGGACACGGTGAGCACATTGGTAACCTCTGATCCCCATGCCTCGCCGTGGATCGCCGCCGGCGACCTCAGCAGCTCTCGGGCGCCGACGAGCCTCGTCCCTCCCATTTGAATATTTAAACATGACAAGTGGGACCCGCTGTCAGCCTCTCTGTCCTTTCTAAACGAAGCATTATCTGAAAACGCCTTCTGCCAAATACGTTTTCTCTTCGGGCTGGCGTAATCGCTACCGAAGCGTTTTCTGCTTTTATAAACTAGCCCCTGGAAATCTTCTGATTCATTACAGATAAGTCCCTGGACAAAAACCCTTATAACTTTTAATCAGAAAAGTATTTTTGATTGATTCTTTTTCTGTTCTCTTTAAAATTTTGTCTAGTTTTTTATCAGATTTATTTGAAAAATATTTGGTTTACCTTCTGTGCTCTCCTTGGTATTTACGTTAGCGCATGTATTTTCTTTAAACCGTAGATACCGAAGGAGGTGACGGAGCCGCGAACTTCACCGAGCTAGGCTCCGACTACTCTGAACCAGGCAAGCATGTTTGAACTTCTGATATGATGAGTGTCTCGGCATGTTTTGCATTTAGTTAGTTTCATGGCATGTTGGTAAGCATACCGATGAATGTTATTTTATGTGATAACAAGGTGAGTGAGTTCAATGATCCATACGTGGATGAATGTGAATATGAATGGCCATGCGTTGGTATGAGGATGGGTACGATGGCAGTGTTGTAGCATGCCAGTCTTACGCCAGACTATGTGACTTCAGTGTCAAACCATTTCGGTCCAGTACCTATCACTTCCTTCCTTGTACTACCACATGTTTTCCGCAAGGAATATGGTTTAGTAAGTTGCAAACCACTTTCGTGGTACACACCAAAGAGGAGAGGCCGTGATGATGGTTCCATGGCCCTGGATTAAAGCCAGTCATCTCGTCAGGGGGCATGGGTGTTTCTGGTTGGGACCGAGAGGGGGGCACCCCTTAGAGCGCGCGTATATAAATTTGATCCCATGCTATTCGAGATTGTGATCTCCCCGTCTCAAAAGTTTTTCTTGGACGATGACTAGGGTGATTCCTAGCATCGAGAGGTAGGATGGGTGTGTACCGGTTAGTTGTGTTTTCTCCCGAAATACCATAAACGGAACTAGTCCTTCGGGACTACGGAAATCCGTTGACTGTGGGAAAATTTTTGTACAAACTCTGCAGAGTCATATATTCCTCCAAATCATCTCTTCCATGTCAAGTTCGTTCCATCTGATCCTAATCAATTGTCAGCTTTGATGACAGAGACTCCGGTGAATCGCATGAGTGCTAAGTCCGATTGAATGATTATCCCTGTGGATGGACTAACCCGTTTATTCTCATGGTGTGAATGTTTATTATGAGTATTGTTTACTGGTGAATTTAAAGCCCTTTATGTGATGTCGCTCAGACGTCCGACTGTGGCATTTCTTTTAAAGCCCTTTCTGCGATGTCGCTCAGACGTCCGACTGTGGCATTTCTTTTAAAGCCCTTTCTGCGATGTCGCTCAGACGTCCGACTGTGGCATTTCTTTTAAAGCCCTTTCTGCGATGTCGCTCAGACGTCCGACTGTGGCATTTCTTTTAAAGCCCTTTCTGCGATGTCGCTCAGACATCCGACCGTGGCATTTCTCTTAAAGCCCTTTATGTGGTGTCGCTAAGATGCCCGACTGTGGCATCATTTCCTTATTTTTATTTGTTCACCTTTCGAGGCGTCGCTTCAGACACCCGATCGGTCCTTATTTATGTTCTGTGGAATTTCAGGCGGACTACCGCCGTTTCCCTTTTTACTTACCCGTTATGCCAATTTTATTTATTGTGCATTAAGGAATTAATCATGTTGCATCCATGCACGCATTTGTTATATCTTACGTCTGAACTGTCTTGCGAGTACTTTCAAAGTACTCACTGGCTTGTTGATTTGGCCAGATGCTGACGAAGGCGATCTCATGGATGAAGAGTTCGATAGCGAGTCCGACACTTAGAGGAGTCCCAGTCAGTCTCGTGCGACCCTGGATTTGGCCACTGTTTTATAACCGCTTCCGCTACCAAATAAATTTATCGAGCCTCACCTCGACGTTCGATGAAATGATATCATTAGAGTCTTGTATTTCCCTTCCCGCTGTGCTTTTCCACCACCAACCTATCCATGAGTCAGTAGTATGTCTCCACACCACTGTGTCCTGTCCGCCATTGTGTATGATTATTGGCGTGCTTGTAATAATTTGGTTGAGCGACCGCAGTTCAACCCTGTAATATATTTTATGCTACTGGCTTATTGTATCAAGAAATTGTCTACCAGTGAGGAGGATTTCTCTCATACTGGACTCAAAAGACTGGTTTATCAATAAATATTTTTATTGGAAAACCGGTCGTGACACGATGGGTCCGGATCAACCCCAAACATCCCTAAAATATCTTCGTTTATTTGTTTGGACTCCCGAAGTATTTTATTCCCAACCGTTCGATTATAATCAGATGATCCAAACTCCTCTCCTTTTTCATATATATAGTCTGCCCCTAGTCTATTTTGGACAACCCTAAAAATTCTCGCCTTGTCCCATCCCCCGCCGCCGCCACTCTCTACCATCTCCCTCGGGATCCCCTCCCGATCCAATCAGCCACCATCCGACCATCTCCCTTGATTTGCGCCGCCACGCAACCAGAACAAGCCGAAGCATCCTCCTTCCAAATCCACCCAACCAGTGCCTTCCACCGATCTCCCAACCAGCCAACCTCCTCCTCCTCCTCTCGATCCCTCCTTGCTGGCCAAGTCCCTCGCCGGAGCACGCCGCCGCTAGCATCCTCGACCACCAGGCCGTGCCCCTACTCCCTTCCCCATTCCCTTCTTCGCTGAAGCCCCCTCTCTTCCATCGCCTCACACCTCTCTCTGTTCTCAATTTCTCTGTCCACAGGAGCAACCCCGTGCCATGGCTTTGCAGCTCCTGTCGCCGCCCACTTCGTCAGTTTCAGGACGCGAGCGCTGCTCGTGTTGATCATGCCCTGAACCGCCCGAGGCCTCCTGCCTCCCTGATGCTCGTCGCCGAGCACCAGTGCTCCAAGGCAGGCCCTTCTGCAGCTCCTCGTCGCCTCCCTCTCCTTCTTCCCTGGTTCTTCCTTCTTCCTAACCTCGCGGTCTCTCTCTTTCTTCAGGACGAACAGGAGGAGCCTCATTCATGCCATGGATCCCTGCCTTGCCGGATCCGAGGTGGATCCATCCATCCCCGCCGTTTCTCGCTACCCGAATCCGCCACCCGTCGCCGGAGTTCCTTGCCGGCTCGCACGCCGACCTGCAAGTCCCACGCCGCCGCTGTTCTCCTGCTTCAACCGCTGCTGCCTGCTTCGCTTGGTCGAGCAGAGCGCTCGCCCGCGTGGTTGACCTGTCGCCCTGCTGCCTGGGCCTCTCCAGCGCGTCTCCAGGCCCAGCTCCAACACACTGCACACCCACGCCCGCCGCTGCACCTACTGGGCCGAGCCCATGGGTGAGCAGCCCCCCAGCTCTGTCCTGATTCGTCCTGTCATGTTTTTTTTCCTGCCAGCGATTTTATCATTTATCCAGTGATTTACAGTTTTACATGAAAACCCCTTTTGTTCATGCATCTAATAACTAATTAACCATGCATCATATGTAAATAAGTTATACATGAAAAATGCTTAGAATTTTGTCTAGTTTCATAATATTCAACTTTCCCCCATGTTAAAATTGTTTAAATGTGTTGTTTGAATTAATTTTCTTAAATGCCATGTTAAAATGATTTATTTCATAACTAATTAACCGTAGCTCCAAATTAAACAAACTTTACATGTAAATGGGGTGAAAAAATGCATAGATTAACTTGGTGCACTTTATTTCCGTGTTTAACAACATTAAAATATGGCTTAAGGCAGAACAGTACCAATTTTTGAGATATGGACATGAGGATTTTCCGGAATTATTGTTTGTTGTTTCCGGCCTCATTTAAACTTGCCTAAATAGTTAGTTTACTTATGCTTCACCCCTTGCCATGTTTAATAACATTTAATATTTATGAGTAGCCTAAACGAGAGAGAACTAAATAAATGAATGTGATGTTTCGTCAATGTGTAACTCGTTGCATATTCAGCTCCACTTAATTTGTAGTATTGTGTGTTGCAAATTGCCATGCCATGCCTTATTAAACCGGACATGCATGATACTTGTTTGTGCATCATGCCATGTTTATGCTTGTGCATTTACCATGTTGTTTGTTTCTTTCCGGTGTTGCTTCTGAGTTCCGGTAATGTTGCGATTGTGAGGATTCGTTTGACTACTCCCGTTCATCTTCTTCATGGACTTGTTCTTCTTCCTAGCGGGATTTCAGGCAAGATGACCTCCTCCCTGGATCTCACTACTATCATTGCTATGCTAGTTGCTTCGTTCTATCGCTTTACCGCGCTACCTATCTCTTGTTGGTCAAGCCTCCCAAACTGCCATGTCAGCCTCTAACCTTTTCACCCTTCCTAGCAAACCGTTGCTTGGCTATGTTACCGCTTTGCTCAGCCCCTCTTATAGCATTGTTAGTTGCAGGTGAAGTTGAAGATTGCTCCATGATGGACAGGATTATGTTGGGATATCACAATATCTCTTATTTAATTAATGCATCTATATACTTGGTAAATGGTGGAAGGCTCGGCCTTATGCCCGGTGTTTTGTTCCACTCTTGCCGCCCTAGTTTCCGTCATACCGGTATTATGTTCCTTGATTTTGCGTTCCTTACGCGGTTGGGTGATTTATGGGACCCCCTTGACAGTTCGCTTTGAATAAAACTCCTCCAGCAAGGCCCAACCTTGGTTTTACCATTTGCCTACCTAAGCCTTTTTCCCTTGGGTTTCCGGAGCCTGAGGGTCATCTTTATTTTACCCCCCGGGCCAGTGCTCCTTCGAGTGTTGGTCCGAAATGGGCAGACTATGGGGCCACCATGGGGCAACTCGTGGGCTGGTTTTACTCGTAGGCTGACCTATCCGGTGTGCCCTGAGAACGAGATATGTGCAGCTCCTACCGTGATTTGTCGGCACATCAGGCGGCTTTGCTGGTCTTGTTTTACCATTGTCGAAATGTCTTGTAAACCGGGATTCCGAGACTGATCGGGTCTTCCTGGGAGAAGGAATATCCTTCGTTGACCGTGAGAGCTTGTGATGGGCTAAGTTGGGACACCCCTGCAGGGTATAAACTTTCGAGAGCCGTGCCCGTGGTTATGTGGCAGATGGGATTTTGTTAATGTCCAGTTGTAGATAACTTGACACTTGACTTAATTAAAACGCATTAACCACGTGTGTAGCCGTGATGGTCTCTTTTCGGTGGAGGCCGGGAAGTGAACACGGTTTTTGGGTTATGTTTGACGTAAGTAGGAGTTCAGGATCACTTCTTGATCATTGCTAGCTTCTCGACCGTTCCGTTTGCTCTCTTCTCGCTCTTATTTGCGTATGTTAGCCACCATATATGCTTAGTCACTGCTGCAACCTCACCACTTTACCCCTTCCTTTCCCATTAAGCTTTGCTAGTCTTGATACCCATGGTAATGGGATTGCTGAGTCCTCGTGGCTCACAGATTACTACAACAACAGTTGCAGGTACATGTTTTGCGATGATCATGACGCAAGAGCGATGTTGCTTGTTTTGGAGTTCTTCTTCTGCTTCTTCTTCGATCTGGGGATAGGTTCCAGGTCGGCAGCCTGGGCTAGCAGGGTGGATGTCGTTTGAGTTTCTGTTTGTGTTTCATCCATAGTGGGATGATGTTCTTGTGTATGATGATGATGTATTCGTGTGGCATTGTATGCCTCTTGTATGTATCCCCATCTATTATGTAATGTCGATGTAATGATATCCACCTTGCAAAAGCGTCTCCAATATGCGCTTCTATCCTTGGTGGGACCTTCGAGTTCCTTTAGGATAGGGTCGCATATTGGGCGTGACACATAATCATAGTGGCCCCAAGAATGGGAATGGGAATGGAGGAAGCAACGGCCAGAACCGTTCCAACCCAGCAATGCACGCCAAGAAGGATCTAAGTCACATTACTTGTTTCAAGTGCAGGAAGAATGGACATTACGCCACAGCGTGTTCTGAAGCAAAGAATGGAAATGGCAATGGAAGCTCTGGGAAGAAGCCCAACCCTTTCAACAGGGGACAAGTGAACCACGTTTGCATGGAGGAGGTTGAAGCACAACCCGATGCAGTTATAGGTAAGTTTTTGGTTAAGTCATTTACTGCAATCATTCTTTTTGATACTGGTGCATCTCATTCTTACATATCAAGGGGATTTGTGGATAAGTATAACCTGCCAACCCAAGCCCTTAGGTCACCCATGTTAGGAACCTCGCCAGGAGCAGAGTATATGGCTAGCCCATGGTGTGATCGGTTACCATTAAGGATTGGTAACTACGTGTTCCCCTCAGACCTAATAGTATTGGAGTCACAAGGACTGGATGTAATATTAGGTATGAATTTGATGAGGACATCAATACCATTGTTACACCCACAGCCCCTGCTGCTATACATACTGGACCAATTACTAGAGCTCGCGCACGCCAACTAAATTACCAGGTACTTTCGTTTCTTGGTAATGATTCTAATGTTCATGAGAATATGATGCTGCCTAAATTGTATACATTTGTTTTGCTTACAAATGAAGGGCCTAGCTTGGAGAAGGATGAACATTGGAGCAAGAACAAGCATGGAGATGATGGCATGCGCAAGGGGAACAAGAACGGAGTTACAAGTGATGATTTCAGGACTTTGAAGCCACCATAATGAGTGCATGAAGCCTTGGACGAAATATACAAGATGCCACTTCATAAATTTCGTCCAGAGGCTATTCTAGGTGCTGCGTCACCTTATATTGGGCCAGGCCCATGTAATTTCGAAATACATAAGTATAGGCTATTTTTAGAGTCCGTATGTGTGGGGAAACAAGAGATAGGGTTAGTTTCGGACCCCTCCACCAAGGGCCACGAAATTCACCCCCTCTTCCTCCGTATATACAGCCCATAGGGCACCGTTTAGACTTTGTGTTTTGTTTAGATTAAAGTTCGCCATAGATGCAACTTCGCGTACTTCGTTTGTGTTCCATCGTGGTCAGGTTGATCATGCTCCGGTGTGGTCAATAACCTCTCGGAGTTGGTTTAGCGATTGCTAAGGCGCGACGTCCTCGCATGTTCGTAGTCGGATCGTCAAAGTCGACTTCCACCAAAGCGATATCCATCATCTCATCGAAAGACGGGACACCTTTGCCTCTCCAGGTTGCTCGGTGAGATTTTACAGTTTTTCGTAGTTTAGATCGAGTCTGTTCTTCATACCTATAGTCCACGAAAAAGCCACAAAAAAATTAGGGTTAGTTCATCATATCCGAACTAGTCTGAGCCATTGCATAATCTTTTCTGTATTTGCGTTGTTGAATTTGCGGTTGCATCGTCGTGTCTAGTTGCTGGTCTTAGTGTCTAGTCCTTTAGAGTTTCGAGTTCTGTTCACAAGTTGTCACGCCGCCACCGCATCATTATCATCACCGCTGCCATATACCACCATTGTCATCACCGCTGCCATATACCACCATCATCATCACCGCTGCCATCTACCATCATCGATATCACTGCAGCCATATACCACATATACACCTCCATCACGCCAATCCGAGTCCACCTGCAACATATATCCGCCACCAGTCCGAGTTCCACCTGATTCATCTCCGCCACCAGTCCCAGTTCCACCAGATTCATCTCCGCCACCAGTCCTAGTCCGAGTCCAGTATTTGTTGCTTGGTTTTCGATTTCCAGATCATGCCATACTCCGAGTCGTGCTAGAGAAGGACTCCCGAACTTTTGGGTTACCCGTAGTAGAAAAATAGCTCCAGTTTAAAAAAAAAACTAAGTCTGGAAAATTCTGGCTAGGCAGTTTCTAGACCATTTGTAGATTTTTTCGAAAAAAATTTGTTGCGGAGCAAAAAAAAAGGAAAAAGAAGTGCAAAAAAAAGTGAAAAAAGAGAAAAAAAATTCAGAGTGTGCTCCTCCCTTGTTTATGTGCAGCGCCGTGATTTTGTTAGTGTTCTAGGCTCGCGTCTCTAGCACGGTCTAGCCTAGGACCAGCACAATACCGTCGTTGAGCGTTTATTCAACTTTGCATCTCTGAATTGATTATGCTGACCCTTTTTGCTACCATATTATAAGCCTTCCCAGCTCCAGATACATCTACGTCGTGCGTTTGACTCTCCTTGGTAATCGCTCTATCCAAGCTTTGAGAGTTTTGACTACAACGGTTGCCTATCACCACCTGCTGCAGGGTAAGAACTGGTAAGCATTTGAGATTTGCTTGACGGGTTTGTGATACACCACCACCACTTCTTAGTAGTCTGTAGGATCATATTCTTGTGTGTTTCTATTTGCTGCTAACCATGGTAGGATCACAAGCCGATGAGACTGATTGGGAGAACCTGACGAACAAACAGCTACATGATAAATTTCAGCAAATGATGAGTGGGCAGGTGCAAGATGTGCTAAACAGATTTGACGAGGCCATGGAGAAGATAGATGGCATTGAGAAGACGTTCGAAACAAAGCTTGATAGCAAGTTTAATGAATTGCTCGCGCGTTTTCCACAACCGCCGCCGGCTGCACCTATCGCACCTCTGCAACAACAACAACAACAACAACGCCCCTTTCCGAATCAGTATGGACGAGCACAACGTGTTCCTATTGAGCCAGGACAAAATTCTGGTGCCGCTGCTACTGCTGTTGGTGCTTCTGTAGCTCCTGCTGTTACTACAGAGGTGGAGGAATATTATGAGGATGAGGTTGATCAAAATCAGAACTACGTGCAGCCACCAGCACCACCACTAGCAGGTCGACCTCAGGTATATATTCGCAACGGTAGGCCTGCACTACCACCTCAGGTACGAGATAATGACCATATCCCGAAACTGAAATTGAATATTCCACCATTTGAGGGTAGATATGTTCCTGATATATATCTTACTTGGGAGTTAGAAACTGAACAACATTTTACATGTTTACAATATCCCGAGGAGAGACGGGTTGCTGCTGCTGTTTGTGCTTTCACTAGTTTTGCATGTGTATGGTGGTCTGAACATTGTAGATTATATCCTATTCCAACTACTTGAGCTGCTTTGAAAACTGCTATGCGTACTCGTTGGGTTCCACCATATTATCAACGTGAATTGCTTCAAAAAAATTGCAGCGTTGAAGACAAGGAAAAAATTCTGTAGAAGAATATTATCAGGAATTACAAACTGGCATGATTAGATGTGGTATTGTTGAGGAGAATGAAGCTATGCTTGCACGTTTTATAGGTGGATTAAATAGAGAGTGTCGGTGTAGTTGAGTAGGGGTACCCTAGTATCCCAAACTTGTGCACGGGCAGTCGCAGCACCCCGCGACAGGGCTTGCCGGGTGACCACCAAGGCCCTCCGTGGTTCCTCTGGAGCCGTTCAAGAACAAAGTATTCAAGACAAGACCCCGGCAAGAGGAGCTTGCCGGGAAGGCCAACCGAAGGCATTCAAACTAGGGAGACAAGGCCCCGGCAAGAGGAGCTTGCCGGGAAGGCCGACCAAGGCATCTCAAGTAAAGCTTGCCGCGACGCGCCACGCGTCCCGGCAAGGCTCGGTGAGCGACAAGATCCCGGGCCCGACAAGACAACGACCGCGGCAAGGCACTTGCCGCGGCAAGCGGCCACTCCGCACCCGCGCTCCAGCACATCCACCAACGTGTCGCGATGGGGCCCTTCCAGGCGCGCGTGGCGAGAGGCTATGCAGCCAGCGGTGCACGGTGGCAAGCGGCGCTGACAAGATTGTCATCGTGGCAAGCGGTGGCGCCCCTGACATTCCCTTTCTGCACTGTTTAGGCGACACAGACGGGCATTTAATGCCTTTGTCCCCTGCCGTCAGAGTTAGGTATGATACACTGTATCTATAGTATAGGTAGTTGTACCTACCGCATCTCTTTTTCCATTTTTGCCCTTTGTCTGCGTTGCCACCTGTCGGTGACCCCTTGAGCATATAAAAGGAGGCCCATGCGCAACATAGAGGGGGTTCAACTGGTTCGAAGCTAGAAACACTCTCATGCTCGGTCTGGTAGCTCACAATGCTCCCGAGCAAGAACTCAATATACACATACATGCAGCAGTAGGAGTATTATCTCTCCGGAGAGCTCCGAAGCTGGATAAACTGCTCGTGTGCTTCGCCTCGATCTGCTCTTCGTGCGATCTCCGCCCCCCGCCGAACCGAAAGGGGCTCGGTCCGCCGGTCTCATAGGTGTTCATGGATCAGTTTCCCCGACAGAGAGATTCAGACCATTCTAGAGTATAAGGAGTATACTAATATCACTCGTTTATTCCATCTTGCTTGTAAAGCTGAACGTGAAGTGCAAGATCGACAAGCATTGGCGCGAACTAACTTTTCTGCAGGTCGACTTTCATCATGGACGCCGCATGCATCCTCTACTTCCACTACACCAGCACCTCCACCAGCTGCTACCTCCAACTGTGATACAAGAAAGCGGGCACAACCACCACTATCCGCCAAGAGCGCACCTGCCGGGCCTACACAGAGCTCTTCTTCTTCCATGGCATCAACAGGGCACACAAGTGATATTATTTGTCGTCGTTGTAAGGGAAGAGGTCATTACGCGAGAGAATGCAAATCTCAGCGTGTGATGATTGCTACTGAGGATGGTGGGTATGAGTCCGCTAGTGACTACGATGAGGAGACGTTGGCTCTTATTACACGTGAAGAACATGGTGGAGATGATTCTGATCATGACACGCAATACATGGCTCCTGAAGACGCTGACAGGTATGAATGTTTAGTTGCTCAACATGTTTTGAGTGTACAGGTCACACAAGCTGAGCAAAATCAGAGGCACAATTTGTTCCATACAAAGGGAGTTGTGAAGGAACGTTCTGTGCGCGTCATCATAGATGGAGGGAGCTGCAACAACTTGGCTAGCATGGAGATGGTGGAGAAGCTATCTCTCACCACAAGACCACATCCACATCCTTACTACATCCAATGGTTCAACAACAGCGGCAAGGTTAAGGTAACACGTACTGTTCGTGTGCATTTTAGTATCTCTACATATGCTGATTATGTTGATTGTGATGTGGTACCTATGCAAGCATGTTCCTTATTACTTGGTCGACCATGGCAATTTGATAAAAATTCTATACACCATGGTAGAAACAATCAGTATACTCTTGTTCATAAGGATAAAAATATTACTTTGCTTCCTATGACTCCTGAGTCCATTTTGAAAGATGATCTTAATAGAGCTAATAAAGCAAAACAGGAGAAAAATAAGAGTGAAAATCAGATTGTGGCAAAAGAATTTGAGCAACAAATGAAGCCTAATAGTAAACCATCTAGTGTTGCTTCTGAAATTAAATTGAAAAGTGCATGTTTACTTGCCACTAAGTCTGACATTGATGAGCTAGATTTTAGCAAATCTGTTTGCTATGCTTTTGTGTGCAAAGAGGCATTATTTTCATTCGAGGACGTGCCTTCCTGTTTGCCTCCTGCTGTCACTAACATTTTGCAGGAGTTCGCTGACGTCTTTCCACAAGACGTGCCATTGGGATTACCGCCTATTCGAGGGATTGAGCATCAGATTGACTTAATTCCCGGTGCTTCACTGCCAAACCGTGCGCCATACCGTACCAATCCAGAGGAGACGAAGGAGATTATGCGTCAAGTACAAGAGCTTCTCAACAAAGGTTATATACGCGAATCCCTTAGTCCTTGTGCTGTTCCTATTATTCTAGTGCCGAAAAAGGATGGTACATCGCGTATGTGTGTTGATTGTAGAGGCATTAATAATATTACTATTCGTTATCGTCATCCTATTCCTAGGCTAGATGATATGCTTGATGAATTGAGTGGCTCTACAATATTCTCCAAATTTGATTTGCGTAGTGGATACCATCAAATTCATATGAAATTGGGGGATGAATGGAAAACAGCATTTAAAACTAAGTTTGGATTATATGAGTGGTTAGTCATGCCTTTTGGGTTAACTAATGCACCTAGTACTTTCATGAGATTAATGAACGAAGTTTTACGTGCTTTCATTGGACGATTTGTGGTAGTTTACTTTGATGACATATTGATTTATAGCAGATCTTTGGAGGAACATTTGGAACATTTACGTGCTGTTTTTATTGCTCTACGTGATGCACGTTTGTTTGGTAACCTTGGGAAGTGCACCTTTTGCACTGACCGAGTGTCTTTTCTTGGATATGTTGTTACTCCACAGGGAATTGAAGTTGATAAAGCCAAGATTGAAGCTATTGAGAGTTGGCCGCAGCCCAAAACGGTAACACAAGTGAGGAGTTTTCTTGGCCTCGCTGGATTCTATAGGCGTTTTGTGAGAGATTTCAGCACCATTGCTGCACCTCTCAATGAGCTTACAAAGAAGGATGTGCCTTTTGTTTGGGGTACCGCACAGGAAGAAGCCTTCACGGTGTTGAAAGATAAGTTGACACATGCTCCTTTACTCCAACTTCCTGATTTTAATAAGACTTTTGAGCTTGAATGTGATGCTAGCGGAATTGGATTAGGAGGTGTGTTATTACAAGATGGCAAACCTGTTGCATACTTTTCTGAAAAATTGAGTGGGCCTAGTCTGAATTATTCTACTTATGATAAAGAATTATATGCTCTTGTTCGGACTTTAGAAACATGGCAACATTATTTATGGCCCAAGGAATTTGTTATACATTCTGATCATGAATCTTTGAAACATATTAAAAGTCAAGCTAAACTGAATCGTAGACATGCTAAATGGGTTGAATTCATTGAGACTTTCCCTTATGTCATTAAACACAAGAAGGGTAAAGAAAATGTTATTGCTGATGCATTGTCTCGTCGCTATACTATGCTTTCACAACTTCACTTCAAAATATTTGGTTTGGAGACCATCAAAGATCAATATGTGCATGATGCTGATTTTAAAGATGTATTGCAGAATTGTAAAGAAGGAACAACTTGGAACAAGTTTGTCGTTAATGATGGATTTGTGTTCCGTGCTAACAAGCTATGCATTCCAGCTAGCTCCGTTCGTTTTTTGTTGTTGCAGGAGGCGCATGGAGGAGGACTAATGGGACACTTTGGCGTGAAGAAGACGGAGGACGTACTTGCTACATATTTCTTTTGGCCAAAGATGAGATGGGATGTTGAGCGCTTTGTTGCTCGCCGCACTACATGTCAAAAAGCTAAGTCATGACTCAATCCTCATGGTTTGTATATGCCTTTGCCTATACCTAGTGTTCCTTGGGAGGATATATCTATGGACTTTGTTTTAGGTTTACCTCGAACAAAGAAGGGGAGGGATAGCATATTTTTTGTCGTGGATAGATTCTTGAAAATGGCACACTTTATACCATGTCATAAAAGCGATGATGGTGTTAATGTTGCTGATTTGTTCTTTTGTGAAATTATTCGCTTGCATGGTGTGCCAAATACTATTATTTCAGATCGTGATACTAAATTTCTTAGCCACTTTTGGAGATGTTTATGGGCTAAGTTGGGGACTAAACTGCTTTTTAGTACTACTTTCACCCCCAAACTGATGGACAAACTGAAGTAGTCAATAGAACATTGTGTACTATGCTTAGGGTTGTTTTGAAGAATAATAAGAAAATGTGGGAGGAATGCTTGCCTCATATTGAATTTGCTTATAATCGTTCATTGCATTCTACTACTAAGATGTGCCCTTTTGAAGTTGTGTATGGTTTCCTACCTCGTGCACCTATTGATTTGTTGCCTCTTCCATCTTCGGAGAAGGTTAATTTTGATGCTAAACAACATGCTGAATTGATTTTAAAAATGCATGAGTTAACTAAGGAAAACATTGAGCGTATGAATGCTAAATATAAACTTGCTGGAGATAAGGGTAGAAAACATGTTGTGTTTGCACCTGGAGATCTTGTTTGGTTACATTTGCGTAAGGATAGATTTACTGATTTGCGCAAATCAAAGCTAATGCCACGTGCTGATGGTCCCTTTAAGGTGTTGGAGAAAATAAATGATAATGCATATAAACTTGAGCTGCCTGCAGATTTTGGGGTTAGTCCCACTTTTAACATTGCAGATTTGAAGACTTATTTGGGTGAGGAAGAAGAACTTCCGTCGAGGATGACTTCATTTCAATAAGGGGAGGATGATGAGGACATCAATACCATTGTTACACCCACAACCCCTGCTGCTATACATACTGGACCAATTACTAGAGCTCGCGCATGCCAACTAAATTACCAGGTACTTTCGTTTCTTGGTAATGATTCTAATGTTCATGAGAATATGATGCTGCCTAAATTGGATACATTTGTTTTGCTTACAAATGAAGGGCCTAGCTTGGAGAAGGATGAACATTGGAGCAAGAACAAGCATGGAGATGATGGCATGCGCAAGGGGAACAAGAACAGAGTTACAAGTGATGATTTCAGGACTTTGAAGCCATCATAATGAGTGCATGAAGCCTTGGACGAAATATACAAGATGCTACTTCATAAATTTTGTCCAGAGGCTATTCTAGGTGCTGCGTCACCTTATATTGGGCCAGGCCCATGTAATTTCGAAATACATAAGTATAGGCTATTATTAGAGTCCGTATGTGTGGGGAAACAAGAGATAGGGTTAGTTTCGGACCCCTCCACCAAGGGCCACGAAATTCACCCCCTCTTCCTCCATATATACAGCCCATAGGGCACCGTTTAGACTTTGGGTTTTGTTTAGATTAAAGTTCGCCATAGCTGCAACTTCGCGTACTTCGTTTGTGTTCAACGACCAGACAAAGGCGTGACAGAACCCCACCTTGATCAATAAAGCTTTCATCTTATATTCGCAATATCCAGATTGCAATCTCAGCTTCTTGCTTGTTCTTCGTTTGCTCGCAGGAAACAGACCCTCGTGGTCAGGTTGATCGTGCTCCGGTGTGGTCAATAACCTCTCGGAGTTGGTTTAGCGATTGCTAAGGCGCGACGTCCTCGCCCGTTCGTAGTCGGATTGTCAAAGTCGACTTCCACCAAAGCGATATCCATCATCTCATCAAAAGACGGGACACCTTTGCCTCTATCAGAATTGGTTATTGAAGTATGGAGGGAACATTGACTGCGCCAGTAAGTCGGTTTTTCTTACTACCCCAGAAGGAGGAAGGATCAAGTATGTATCCCGGCATGTGCCGAAGAGGACTCAAGTGAATTCCTTATGAGGAGTCGTACAGGAGGAAGTACCAGAGGTGAAGGATTTCCCTAACGTATTTCCAGATCAGTTGCCAGGCATGCCACCTGATAAAGACATTGAGTTTTTGATTGAGCTTTTGCCAGGCACAGGGCCAATATCTAAGAGACCGTATCTGATGCCCACAAAGGATTTGGAAGAAATTAAGAAGCAGATTAAGGAGTTACTAGATAAAGGCTATATTCGCCCAAGTTCATCACCTTGGGGATCACCAGTGCTTCTAGTGGAGAAGAAGGATGGATAGTTGAGGATGGTTGTTGATTATCGTTGGTTGAACAAAGTGACGATCAAGAACAAGTACCCACTGCAAATGATCAATGATTTGTTTGACCAGTTGCAAGGAGCTAAAGTATTTTCCAAGATCGACCTACGATCAGGATATCACCAGCTGAAGATTCGAGACCAGGATATACCTAAGACAACTTTTACCACAAGGTACGGGCTTTATGAGTATATCGTTATGTCATTTGGTCTGACTAATGCGCCTGCCTATTTCATGAACATGATGAACAAGGTGTTTATGGAGTTTTTGGATAAGTTCGTCGTGGTGTTCATTGATGACATATTGGTCTACTCGAAGAATGAAGAGGAGCATAAGGAGCATTTGCTTTTGGTACTTGGGAAGCTCAGAGAACATCCTTTTATGCCAAGTTCAGCAAGTGTGAGTTTTGGTTGAAGGAAGTTGGATTCTTCGGACATGTTATATCCGGAGAAGGAATAGCAGTAGACCCCACCAAGGTTGTCACTGTGACTAAATGGGAATCACCCACGTCGGTTGGAGAGATCCGGAGTTTTCTTGGACTCGCAGGATACTACAGGAGGTTCATTGAGAATTTCTCTAAGATTGTAAAGCCCATGACAGAGTTGTTGAAGAAGGACAGCAAGTTCAATTGGACTGAGAATTGTGAGGCCAGTTTTTAGGAGTTCAAGAAACGTTTGGTTACAGCCCCAGTGTTGATTCTTCCAGATCAACGGAAGGATTATCAAGTGTATTGCGACGCTTCACGTCGAGGACTTGGAGCAGTGCTTATGCAGGAGGGAAGAGTTGTTTCATATGCCTCACGACAGCTCAAACCCCATGAGTTAAATTATGGTACACACGATTTGGAGCTAGCAGCCGTAGTGCATGCGTTGAAGACATGGAGACATTTTCTCATCGGAAATCATTGTGAGGTGTACATGGATCACAAGAGTTTGAAGTATATCTTCATGTAGAAGGAGTTGAATCTCAGGCAGAGGAGATGGTTGGAGCTCATCAAGGATTATGATATGAAGTTGCACTATCATCCCGGAAAGGCTAACGTAGTGGCCGATGCGTTGAGTCGCAAGAGTCATGTCAATACACTCATGACCGCAGGATTACCCAAGGAGTTAGCAGAGGATCTTCGCGCGAAGAAGGGAAATAGTTTCGAGAGGTTATGCAGCAGCATTGAAAATTCAATCTACCTTGATGGATAAGGTCAGAGAAGCTCAGAAGACTGACAAGGAGATTGCCGAGATAAAGGAAAGGACGAGAAAAGGAAAAGCTAAAGGATTTCATGAGGATGAGCATGATACTTTATGGTTTGAGGATCGCGTATATGTGCCTAATGACCCAGAGATAAGGAAGTTGATTCTGCAGGAGGCCCATGATTCACCATATTTGATTCACCCAGGAAATACCAAGATGTATCTGGATTTGAAGGACAATTTCTGGTGGACCAGAATGAAGAAAGATATTGCTGAGTTTGTAGCAGTATGTGATGTATGTCAGAGACTGAATGCAGAGTATCAGAAGCCAGTAGGTTTGCTACAACCATTGCCGATACCCGAATGGAAGTGGGACAAGCTAGGCATGGATTTTATCACAGGATTGCCCAGTACTCGTTAAGGCTATGACTCGATATGGGTTGTAGTCGATTGGTTGACGAAGGTAGCTCATTTCATCCCAGTGAAGACCACTTACACCAGTGCTAAGTTGGCAAAGATATACATGACCAGGATCGTATGTCTGCTTGGAGTTCCGAGCACCATTGTATCAGATAGAGGAACCCAGTTTACCTCAAAGTTCTGGAAGCAGTTGCACGAAACTTTGGGTACCAGGCTAGAATTCAGTACAACCTTTCATCCATAGACAGATGGACAGACTGAGAGAGTCAATCAGATTCTGGAGGACATGTTGAGAGCTTGTGTGCTAGATTATGGATCTAGTTGGGATGACAATTTGCCATATGCAGCGTTCTCTTACAATAATAGTTATCAAGCCAGTTTGAAGATGGCCCCTTTCGAAGCTTTGTACGGAAGGAGGTGCAGGGCACCGTTGCTATGGGATGAAGTTGGAGACCGTCAGTTGTGTGGACCAGATTTGATTAAGGAGTCTGAATAGAAAGTTAAGCTGATTCGCGATACACTCAAGGTAGCCCAGTCTAGGC
Organism: Triticum dicoccoides; assembly: GCF_002162155.2. NCBI lineage: Eukaryota > Viridiplantae > Streptophyta > Magnoliopsida > Poales > Poaceae > Triticum > Triticum dicoccoides. The sequence continues at coordinate 178,463,727 of NC_041389.1, read as the reverse complement.
AGAAAAGCTATGCGGATTCTAAATGCAAGGAGACAGTTTACGAAGTCAGAGACCAAGTGTATCTTCATGTGTCCCCACTTCGAGGACTTAAGCATTTTGGAGTTAAGGGAAAGTTAGCACCACGTTTTGTGGGACCATACAAAGTTTTGGAGCGTATGGGAGAAGTTGCTTACAAACTGGAGTTGCCAGAGGGATTGTCAGGAGTTCACGATGTGTTCCACATTTCCCAGTTGAGGAAGTGCCACACAGAGATGGCCGATATTCCTTTGAGAGATACAGTGCCACTGGAAGCGATTCAATTGGATAGCGATTTGACCTACAAAGAGAAACCAGTACAGATTCTCGAGTTTGCCAGCCGGGTCACATGCAGCAAGGTTATCAAGTTCTGCAAAGTTTAGTGGAGCCACCATACCGAGGATGAAGCCACCTGGGAACGAGAGGAAGACCTACGGAAGAACCACCCGCACCTATTTTCTAGCCAACCCGAATCTCGAGGGCGAGATTCATCTTAAGGGGGTAGGTTTGTAACATCCCAAATTTTGAATTTGGAATGTTATACATTAGAGCATCATTGCATATAATATTTTAGGGACATTTACATCTGTGCCCCTAACTCGAACCCACTACTCAAATTTGCCCCTAATTTCAAAGCATGCTCAAATTTGCCCCTCCGCCGTTAAGTCACTACTCAAAAATGCCCTTCCGTACAGTACTGTAGCACTTTCCGTCCAATACTGTAGCACTTTCCGTCTGCTACAGTACACATGGGACTTTGACGGTCAAAGGCCTTTGACTGGACGGAAGGGCATTTCTGAGTAGTGACTTAATGGCAGAGGGGCAAATTTGAGCATGCTTTGAAATTAGGGGCAAATCTGAGTAGGTGGTTCGAGTTAGGGGTAGAAATGCAAATGGCCCATTTTATTGCATTTTGGTTGATCCTAGAAATTCTAAGCAACTCAAGGACCCACGGAGAGAGTTGGGGATTTTGTTATTTTTTCATATTTAAGTTTTCACAAATTTTGAAAAGAGGATCATTTGGTTTTAATTATTTTCTCTTCAAATATTTCTTATATGAAAATAAAAGAGAGGGGATAAAATGACTTCTCCAAAATAAAGAAATATTGGAGGAAAAATATTAAAATCAAATAATTATTTTATTCGGAGTTTATTTGCTATTTTATTTGAATTAGGAAAAAATGCGTTTTTTAAAATTGCATTAGGGGCCCAAATAAATGTTCACTTTGTCCGCAATATTATTAAAGGGCCGTTAAAATTTATTTCGGGATTTTTGGAGTCCGTTTAGTATTTCTTTCGTTAGCTTTTCGGCGTCAGGATTTATTTTAAAAAAAAGGTGAACCGACCAAACCGGGCCGTGTCCGACCTGGACACTGTGGCCCTGCCGGCCTTTATAAGCTGGGAGGCCCGACCCCCACCGAAACCCTAGCCCCGCCACTCACCTCCGCCGCCGCTTCCCGCCGCCGCCACTGGTCGCTCCCGACCCGCCCGCCCCGTCAGAGCCGCTCGCCGTCGCCGGAGCCGCCGCCGCCGCCGCCATCCCACCCGCCGAGGTAGCCGCCGCTGGTTTCTCGAGAAAACCAATCGGTTTTTTCAAACCCTAGGTTTATTTTTTTAGATTGGTTCGTTTTTTTGGTTTAGTTAAATAGCGGACGTTCATCTGTACGTTAGTTTTAACGAACACTGTTCGTCCGTTAGCCGCAGACAATGAACGTTCGTTCGTTAGCCTGTTCGTTATGTTTTATTTTTCCAGGGTTTTTCCGCGATTATTTTCGATCACGATTTCTGCCCTGATCTTCATTTTAGTTTATCTTTTCGCTCGTTTATTGGAATCAGGTGATTCAATCGCCTAGATCTTCGTCTCGACGCCCTTTTTCTGTTTAACCAACTTGAACAAGATTTTGGTACTGTAAAATTTGACTTTATTCCAGATTAGTAAACAAATCTTGTTTCTTTCGTAGTTTGAGCTTCGTTGCTCCGTTTGATTTGATTCTTCTTGCAAACAGGAGTTCCTCAGTTGAACTTTCTGGTTAGTTGTCTTATTTGAGTTTTAGCCGTGCTTCTAGTTGAGTGCTTATGTATGTTATTGTTTGTTGCGATAGAGTACCCGGAGTGCGAAGCGTGCTACTACGAGTCTCTAGGTTTTGCGGATCATCAGCAAGGCAAGTAGCACTTCGATCATACCTCTTTATTACCTAGTTTTTATGCATTAGTTCAACCCTCAAACATTGCATGGTTAGGATCTGAATAACATGTGGGTCTGGGAAGTAGATGATGAGGTAGAACCTATTGCCCTGTTTATTATCAAACCTTTGGGAGTTACTTCTACGTTATGCTTATATTACTATGCTATGATCATAGACGTGGATTGGGTGAGTGTATCCATGACATATGTGAGTATTGTTAATTAATGGTTAACTTAAGGTGGCTACTTAAATACACATCTGGGTGGATTGGTTGAAGGCACCCTGGAGTACCCAGTGGTTGTCAGGGTACCTGGAGAATCCAATGTTGTCCTAGGATATCCCGGAGTACTCGTGTGATCATCCTACGGTTCACCACCCAGGCTCAAAGGGATCACAAGATTATTCATGCTAGAAACTTCCGTGTGCAGCCACAAGCCAATATGGGCTCTGGTATAGTTGAGTAAGTTGCGTGAAGCTCTTGAAGAGGTAGACTAGCAGATGTAGTGGGTTGTAGGTGGTACTGTCTACCCAGAGTAGGGAGTTAATGCTTCAGAAAGACTATGTCTCGAATCTCCGATCATGGATGTGTTCGAGTCTTGTGGGGAAAAGTGCGCAAACCTCTGTAGAGTGTACAAACTAATCATGGTTAGCCGAGTCCCCGGTTATGGACATCTTGAGTATCTGGTTCTTGGATTATCATGTTGATCTCATCACTCTAATTTAATTTGTTGGGTTTAATGATGATGCTTAATTGGGATTGAGCTGGAGGAACCTTCTCAATGTTTAACAACCACCATGATAGTTAAATAAAATTTATTCCTTTGTTGTAGGGAAAAATTGGCTTTATGCAAAACTGTAGCCATAGAGCTTTCCACCAGCCATATATGCATGTAGTGATAGCATTTATTCTATTCATTACTCTATGTGTTACATTGCCAGCATACTCCATGTGCTGACCCGTTTCGGGCTGCAACATTTCATGTTGCAGACTTTTCAAACAACGAGTAAGGTGCCATAGGTCATTGTCGTTCACTCAGCTATGCCGTTGGAGTTGATGGACTCACTTTATCTTCCAAGCCTTCTGCTATTATCATTTTTAGATGGCCTTAAGCCCTATTATTGTAATAAGTTCTCTTTTTGGGACATTCGATGTAATAAGTGTGTGATTGAAACTCTGTTATAAATCCTCAAGTACTGTGCGTGTCAGCATTACCGATCCAGGGATGACACTGATGCACAGAGACTAGACTGTTTGAGGTCTGGTCGCTACATGTTGGGGGTGGTATTGATACTCCAAAGCACTGAGGGCAACTCTTCCACCCAACAACCTGGTGTCCTCTGCAAAGGGACCATAAGCCTGGGTTTGATACCTCTCAAGATTTCTTGATTGGCTCTTTCAGCTTGACCATTAGACTGGGGGTGAGCCACCGACGATACATCAAGCCGGATATGCTCTTGTTGACAGAACTCTTTCATTGCACCCTTAGACTGATCAGTACCATTATCACTGATGATACTATGAGGGTATCCAAAACGAAAGATCACCTTTTTGATGAACTGAACCACCGTTGCCGCATCACATTTGCTGACCGGCTCAGCTTCCACCCACTTTGTAAATTTGTCAACAACTACCAGGAGATGAGTCTTTTTATCCTTGGACCTTTTAAAAGGCCCAACCATATCCAACCCCTAGACTGCAAACAACCAAGTAATTGGAATCATTCTCAATTCTTGAGCCGACACATGAGCTTGTCTTGAAAATTTCTGACAGCTATCACATTTACTGACCAGACCTTTCGCGTCAGCATGAGCCGTTAGTCAATAAAACTCATGACGAAAAGCTTTAGCAACAAGAGACATAGAGCCGGCATGATGACCGCAATCTCCTTCATGAATCTCCCTTAGAATTTCACGGCCCTCCTCAGGAGAAATGCATCATTGAAACATTATTGTAACACTGCATCTGTGTAACTCACCATTGACAATAGTCATTGACTTAGACCTCCGGGTTATTTGCCTAGCCAAGGTTTCATCCTTAGGTAACTCGCCCCGGGTCATATAAGCCAAATATGGAACAGTCCAATCAGGAATAACATGGAGAGCCGCCACCAACTGTACCTCCGGGTCAGGAATTGCAAATCCTCCTCCGTAGGTAATTTAACTGACGGGTTATGCAAAACATCGAGGAAAACATTAGGGGGAACTGTCTTACGCTGAGATCCCAGCCGGCTTAAACCATCAGCGACTTCATTTTTCCTACAATCAACATGCTCCACTTGATAACCCTTGAAATGACTAGCAATAGCATCAACCTCCCGATGATAAGCCGCCATGAGTGGATCTTTTGAATCCCAAGTTCCTGACACTTGCCGAGCCACCAAGATCGGGTCACTAAAACACCTTACCCGGCTTAGATTCATCTCTTTAGCCATCCGAAGACCATGGAGTAAGGCTTCATACTCAGCTGCATTGTTAGTACAAGGGAACATCAACCTTAAACATAACAAAATTTATCACCTCGTGGGGAAGTCAATATAACTCTAGCCCCCGAGTCTTCCAATTGCCTAGATCCATCAAAATGAATAGTCCAATATGTGTTATCCGACTTATCCTTAGGCATCTGCAGTTCTGTCCAATCATTGATGAAGTCCACCAGTGCTTGAGACTTTTAGCCGTCCGAGGCATATACTTCAAGCCATGGGGTCCAAGCTCAATGGCCCACTTAGCTACCCGACCCGTGGCTTCTCTGTTTTGAATAATATATCCCAAGGGAGCAGAACTAACCACAGTGATGGGATGACCAAGGAAATATTGCTTCAACTTGCGGCTAGCCATGAACACGCTGTACACCAATTTCTGCCAATGTGGGTATCTCTTCTTAGACTCAATGAGCACCTCACTGACATAATAAACCGGCCTTTGAACTGGATACTCCTTGCCTGAATCCTTCCTTTCAACCACAACTTCCACCTGATAGCTTTGTTGTTTGCAACCACATATAAAAGCAAGGGCTATTTCTCAATAGGAGCTGCAAGAACCGGCGGTTCAGCCAACTGTCTCTTAAGTGCCTCAAACGCCTCATGAGCCGCATCACTCCAGACAAAGTTATTTATCTTCTTCATCATTTGATACAAAGGGATGGCCTTCTTTCCTAGGCGGCTTATAAACTGGCTCAAAGCTGCAATACGACCCGCCAACCGCTGAATGCCATTGATACATGCCGGCTTTGCTAAAGAAGTGATAGCCTTGATTTTCTCCGGTTAGCTTCAATGCCTCTCTCAGAAACCAGGAAACCCAATAATTTACCTACTAACACGCCAAAGACACAGTTGGCCAGGTTAAGTATTAATTTATAGACCCGAAGTTTGTCAAAGGTTACATTCAAATCATCTATCAAAGTCTCCTTCTTCCTGGATTTTACAACAATATCATCCACATAGGCGTGAACATTGCGTCCAATCTAGCCATGAAGGCAATTCTAAACACACCGTTGGTAAGTTGCCTGGGCACTCTTGAGCCCAAAGGGCATAAACACATAGCAGAAGGCTCCAAAGGGAGTGATGAAAGCTGTCTTCTCCTGGTCCTTAACTGCCATCTTGATCTGATGATAACCAGAATAACCATCCAAAAAGCTCAAACGATCACAACCCGCTGTAGCATCAATAATCTGATCAATACGAGGGAGAGCAAAAGGGTCAGCCAGACAGGCCTTATTAAGATCTATATAATCCACACGCATATGTCAAGTGTTGTTTTTCTTAAGTACCAGCACCGGGTTAGCCAACCACTCGGGATGAAAAACTTCAATGACGAACCCTGCTGCCAAGAGCCGGGCCACTTCTTCACCAATTGCCTTGTGCCTCTCTTCATTAAACGATAAAGGAATTACTTGACCGGTTTAAACTTTGGATCCGCATTAAGAGTGTGCTCAGCAAGTTCCCTCGGTACACCTGGCATGTCAGAAGTTTTCCATGCAAAGATGTCTCGGTTCTCATGGATGAACTCGATGAGCGCGCTTTCCTATTTCAGGTCCATATTAGCACTGATGCTGAACTGCTTGGACGAGTCGCTAGGAGTAAAATCAACCATCTTAGTGTCATCTGCCGACTTAAACTTCAACATGGGGTCATTCTCTGTAGTTGGATTCTTCAAAGGAGTCATATCCGCCGGGTCAACATTATCTTTATAAAACTTTAACTCCTCAGTGGCACGGGCCGACTCAGTATACACTACATCACCCTCTTCACAATCTACAGAAACCATTCTATCACCATGCATCGTGATGGTGCCCTTATGACCCGGCATTTTAAGCTGCAAATAAACATAACAAGGCCGTGCCATAAACTTGGCATAAGCCGGCCGCCCGAACAAAGCATGATACGGGCTCCAAAGGCCACTTCCAGGGTTATCTTACCCACTTGATATTCTGACTTACCAGGTACCACCCCATGGAAAACAGTAGAAGACGTTTTAAGATCTTTGTCAGTCAAATTCATACGACAAAAAGTCTCATAGTAAAGGATATTCATGCTACTACCCCCATCCATGAGCACCTCCGTAAGTTTATACCCTCCTACCTGAGGAGCAACAACCAATGCCAATTGACCAGGATTGTCAACCTGGGGCGGGTGATCCTCCCGGCTCCATACAATAGGCTGCTCAGACCACCTCAAATAACAAGGTACTGTCGGCTCAACTAAGTTCACCGCCCGCTTATGGATTTTCTGATCTCGCTTGCATAGACTTGTGGTGAACACATGATATTGACCACTATTTAGCTGCTTTGGATTACTCGGATAACCAGACTGCTGTTGCTGATTCACTTGGCCAGATTGTTGATTGAAACCACCTTGACTGCCTTCGCTCTAAAAGCCAGATCTTGAACCGCCACCTCCAAAACTAGGCCCATGAGAGCTGGAACCTGAACCGCCGTGCGGGCCATGATTTTTTAGAAAAAATTTAGAGTTTCTATACTCCCTCATGATGAAGCAATCCTTCCACAGATGACTGGCCGACTTATCCTGGATTCCGTGCTTTGGGCAAGGTTGATTCATCATGGTCTCAAGGTTGAACTTTGGCCCTCCAAACCGGGGCGCTGGCGTTTTCCCCTTACGACGCTGATTATTACTCTGCGTATTGGTGTTAGCCACGAAGTCTAACCCGCCATGTCACCTTGACTCGCCATTGTCACCTTGACTCGCCATTACCATTGTCACCTTGACTCGCCATGTTATGTTGTCCCTTTGCATTGCCACTCTTCTTACCTTTCCCAATCTTCTCCTCATCAGACTCAAGGTATTTAGTGCTATCAGAGTCGGCATACTAGATGAGAGCCGCCATGAGCTCCCCCATATCATTGCAACTGCGCTTAAGCTGCCCCAATTTCTGCTTAAGGGGAAGAAAACAGAAATTCTTCTCTAACATCTGGACTGCTGAACCGGCGTTGATACTGTCCGATGAGTGTATGAAGGCTGAGATCCGGCACACCCAATTGGTTGTTGATTCGCCCTCACCCTGGATGCAAGTGTCCAAATCCAGAATCGACATAGGCTGCTTGCATGTGTTTTGAAATTTTGAATAAATCGCTTTTTCAACTCCGCCCATGACCCAATGGAGTTAGCGGACAACCCTTTCAACCAAGTACGAGCCAGCCCATCCAACATCATGGTGAAATACTTAGCACATGCAGCATCACTAACATCCAGCATCTCCATGGCCATCTCATAGCTCTCAATCCAAGCCTCTGGGGGGCTGATCCGCCGTGTAGTTAGGCTCCTTGCGAGGGCCTTTGAAATCCTTAGGCAAGCGTTCATTGCATAGAGCCAGCACTAAACACGACACACCCAAGGTTCTAGAGGTCACTCCTGCCTCGACATACGCTAACAGATAAACTGGAGATTGTTGTTGAGCCGCCAGCTGAGCTGCCAACTCTGCCTCACGCCGCGCTCTGCCCTAGTCCACCAAAGTCTGAGCATCATTACCAGCATGCGGTGGGTCAGGCCTACGGGGCTGAGTACGGTGCTGCTCGCTGCCCGACACGGCCGCTTCATCAATGTGTCTGCTGTAACTCCGGATTGGATGCGGTATTGAATGAATCCGATCACGACTGTATGAATAAGCCGCTTGTTGAGCCATCGCTGTCTGAAGAAGTTCTCCGGCTCTCCGTATTTCCATTGCCGCTGGCGACTCACCCTGAACCGGGAGAGCCGCCAATCGAGTAGACGCAGCTATCATGTTATCCAAAGGATTAGAATAATGACCCGGGGGCGTCGGAACATGCTGAGGAGGGGTCAAATTCAAACATGGGGGGTCTGCAGCAGGAGGCTGAACCGGTGCTCCAGCCACTGACTCCCCAACAGCCCGATCCACACTAGGCGGGTTACTAGTTCCTGCCCCAGGCGTGTTGAAAAGATTGCTCGCATCGTAAACCGGGGTTAAACGGCTCACATGCCTTCTGTTGAAGACAACGTTTGATGCATCCCGGTCCAAGCTCAAGCGAAATTTATCTGCTTGAAGACATTCTGACTCCCTCTCCAAGGCGGCTTGCTCCATTTCCATCCGGGTGTTCTCAGCGTTTAGATCCTCCTTGGCTTGGGCTATCTCATCAAGCAACTTTGCAACATCCGCGTTATGCTGTGTTTGGTTCGCCGGGGTCACCTCTACCATCAACAACGTTGCCAGAGCCTTTAACATATCAGATAAAACTTGAGCCGGCGGGAGCACAGGGCCTCCTGCACCAGCTGCCATTGTCGTCACTGAACCGGAGACCATTGCTGCTGCAGTTGAAGAATTCTGCCCTGGCTATGTACCGGCCATGAAGATGGTAACCCGATTTGGCGGCTCGTATGGGTCCGGAATACTGAGCCCCCAAGCCCACCATCTTGAACTTGATACATGGAATTGGTCTCACCAGTTGAGGACTCATCGCCTGAATAGACGACCGTTTCACCACTGGATTCAGATCCTCCTTGCAGATCTACTCCTTGAGTAAAGCCAACAAAGACGTGCTTTGGGGCGGCTTGAACCTTGGCAGGTCGCACGTGCTGAGCCGTCTCGGCGATGTCGGTGCAGATGTCCGGCTCAGCTTCTGACTCACCAATCTTGCCGATGAAGACATGAATTCCACCGAAGGAACCACAAAAAAATAATACACTTTCGTGATGATACGTGTTTGTCACAGTAGTTCACGTTTGCTATCATGCATGTACATCCATGACAATTTTATGACAGAATCAAGATAGTCATACCTATGCTGTCGTAGAAGTGTTCCATGACATTACCAAAATTATCATCATGGAAGTGTCCACTTCCATGACGATAAATCGTGTGTCATAGAAGTGCGTTCGTCAAGGGTGACCGACACGTGGCATCCACCGTAACGGCTCGTCGTTAAACTATTGGGTCCGGTTTTTGATCTGATAACCCGTTAACAGCCCCGACCAATGGGGATTTTCCACGTGTAAAATCATCATTGGCTGGAGGAAACACGTGTCGGCTCACCGTTGGGACAGATGGCATCCAATCATTGGACCGAAGGCGCCTATGATACGTCGACAAGTGGCATGGCCCAACAGAGGCCCATTCCCGTGAAAAGGCTGACCCATTTGACTTGGTCAAAAGGTGGCGGGCCGGCCCACAGAAAGTCTGTTAACGGCCTATTCGCATATAGCCCGTTTACAACCTGCTAACCCAGCGCCCATTACGACCTATCCGAATTAGGCCCAGTAGCGTCATCTGGGCCGTCCAATATGATTCCAGCCCATTTTAACTTCTGGCCCATGTATGGCCCATGACGTCTTTCGACCCATATGAGGCCCTTTGTAACTCTTGGCCCATTAACGGCCCGTGGTGGAACTGGCCTGTAATGAACAATGTATCACTTTATACCCATTAACGGCCCATTATTCCATTGGGCCATTTCCAGCACATGTTATCTTTCGGCCTTCTCAGGGCCCATTTATTCTTGAGCTCATTTCTAACATTCGGTTACTTACGGCCCGTTACTGTAATCTTTTGCTTGTGGGCCAAATTCAGCCCGTGGTTATAGTCGGCCCGTTTGTGGCCCATTAATACGTTGGGCCATTTTCATAGCGTCATCAAATACGGCCGATTAACAATGACCCATTATGGTCGGCCCATGAACGAACGATTCCAACTCTAGGTCGTTTACGGCCATAATGTGGTCTATTATCGGCCCATGTTTGGCGAATCGACCATACGGCCCGTAGAAGGCCCATTGTTTCTATGCCCTGTAGAAGGCCCATTGTTTCTACGGCCCGTAGGAGGCCCAGTGTCACTACAGTAAATATGTAGCCCATGGTTATCGTGGCCTAGTTTAAAAAAATAGGTTATTGCGGCCACTAGCAAACCGCGGAAAAAGAATTGCACTGACTGCAAGCAAACAAATAAACAAGACAACAAGGAAATAAATAAGCAAGCAACTTACGTTTGGCTATCACGGCTATTACACATATTACATCCACTGGGCATCAAAGTTTGCCACGAGTGCAAATATAGGGAACAAAGCAGCATATCATATACACTGGTTGTCAAAGTTGGCGACCAGTGCAAATAAACACCGCAGCAAAACAAGTCCAGAACTGAAACCACTTCAGAAGATCTCAAGAAATAATATCCTGGGTACCCATAATGCTGGCAAGATGCTTAGCAAGCTTATTAACTTTCTCTTGTTTGGCGCTTAAATCCTCCAGCGCTTGCTGTTGCACCAGAAAGTATGCATCTGAATTCTGCAGGGACTTCCTCAGTCCTTCAGCTTCCTGTTGCAGCACATCTGATCGATGTCTTTCAACTTGAAGTTGAGACTCAAGAAGACAAACTGATTCAGGCAGCGAGTATGAAGAGCTTGTGCCAGCAGTAGTGGCTAGTAACTCGAACACTACGTCAAGACAAGACTTTTGGGTTCTCTCACTGTCGTCAAGATAGTGCTATCAGCTTTCTTGGAGACCAACAGGGGTATCTCACTATCTTGAACCTTATCTGCATTACTTCCTTTACCATTGCATAACGGGGTACTGTTCTCCAATATTTTGTACGCATTCTAAAAGAGAAACAAGCAGACACATCACAGGTTTACCATGTTGTATATGAAACTCATTTTGGTAAATCAGTTCAGTAGTAAAGTGGACAGGATAACAGCATGAAACAAACATATATCTATGTACCATGATCACTTTATGGTCTATATCATGCTAGTTTTTGTTTCCAAATCAAGATAGAGACACAGTTCAAATAATATTAGTTCAAGACAAAGCAGAATAGATTGAATATAAGTGTGGGAAACTATAGAGCAATAACAACACTTGTAATATGCTTGACATGAGAACATAACTGTTTATTCAATTGAAACTGAAATCAACATAGAGCAAGTTACAACAACAAACCAGTTAGAGAAACAGGTTCTAAACATACCTGTTGCACCATTGGAGTTTCAATTCCATCCTTCAAATTTGAAAATAGTTGGTATGAGTAAATACAGTGATGCAAGAGCAAAGGAGTATGAACCATAGAACTAGACCTGACCTGAGAACAATTCTTATTCTCCTTTAAGCATTGAGTTGGGATTTGGAGTGGTGGTCCTCGTGCTCTGGGCACTGCAGTTCCCTTACTAACTGCTCGTGTTTGGGTGCTCTGTGGTGGAGACGGTGCTGTGTCAACTGGAACTGGGTTACTATCTGTCGGGGTTGGGGTTAGAAGGGGTGTAGCTAGTTCTCTGTCCAACTAGGTAGGGGTACAATCTGCGAGAGTCTGGGTTATGTGTGGTGGGGCTAGTTCTTGGGCAAGTACAACCGTGGTTCTATCTGCATCAACTGGTAGCACTATCTTCTCTGAAGACCGTGTTGTTACTCCCTTAGATACTGTCATCACCCTCTCTAATTCAAATGGCTTGATAAACAAGAAAATTAATTGAATGGACAGACATTGTATGATAGACAGGTGCAATCTATAGTGGGGAATAAAAGAGGGCATGAAATAATTCACATTTATGTTGTCTAACCAAACAGGATAGCATGACACAATTTCACATATATGACGGCTAACTAAACAAGATAGCATGACACAATTTCATATTATGATGGCTAACTAAAAAAGATGGAAAGACATAGTTCAAAATATGATGATATGTAAACAGGATGACATGATATAACTATATAATGCGTTTATTAAATAGGTTGACATGCCATAATTCACATACATGCTTCCATAGGAAGCATGATAGCATGATATAATTGACGGATAGAATGACATAATTCAAAATATGATGACTGTAAACACTAAATAGGATGAGATGATATAACTATATGATGTCTTTATTAAATGGGTTGCCATGCCATAATTCAGAGAGATGTTGTGTATGTAAACATGATGGCATGATATAATTCAAATATATGATTTATATAGTAAGCAAGTAAGCAGATGGCAATCCATATATGACGTAAAAACTAAGCAATGCAAGACAACATGCATGACATGGGTAATATAACCCTGCCAAGTTTGAGCATAGACCTCAGGGGGGAAATAGGACTGGTCATCAGTCTCTGGATCCTCCTCTGAGGAGCTCTCTGTAACCAGCAAGATGTCTGCTTCAGCAGGTAGCATTGTTTACTCTGAATACCTTGTTTTCACTCCAAATACTTCCATCATCGCTTCAAATGGCTGATGCACAGGAAGAGTAAAACGTTGTCGACAAATGGAACACGTAATACAAAAAATGATAGCATGGTATAATTCACATACATGATGATTGGCTAAACAACATGGCATTGCATAATTCACATATATAATGCCTTTGCAACAAGATAGCATTGCATAATTCACATATATAATGTCTTGCAACAAGATGGCAATGCATAATTCACATATATGGTAATTAGACACTAAACAGGTGGCATTCACACAAAGCATCTCTAAACTAATCAAATGACATAGCAATGCAAGAGACCATACACACAATATGAGCAACATAACCCTGCCAAGTTAGAGCATACACCTCGGGGAGGGGGGGTGGAAATAGGACTGGTCATATGTCTCTGAATCCTCCTCTAAGGAGCTATCGTAACTAGTGAGATATGCGCTTCGTCAGATAGCATAGTCTGCTCTGAAGACCTTGTTTTCACTCCAGAATTTTCCATCACCGTGTCAAATGGCTGATGCACACTAAGAGTAGTTGAATGTACTAACATTGTTGACAAATGTAATACGTAATGAAAAAAGGATGGCCTGATATAATTCACATATAAGATGACTGACTAAGCAGGATGGCATTGCAAAATTCACATATATGATGCCTGGCTAAACAAGATGGCGTTGCATAATTCACATAAACGATGAATAAGCTAAACATATGGCATTCACACAAAGCATGTCTAAACTAAGCAGATGACATATTTGATGTATAAAGTAAGCAATGCAAGGCACCATATGCATGATATAACCAACATCAGCATGCCAAGTTAGAGCGAAGACCTCAGGGGAAAAATAGGAGTGGTCTTCTCCTTCTGAATCCCCCTCAGAACGGATATCTTCCTCTCGATTACAATCAGAAATGGGTGGATGGGGGGGGGGTCTACCTTTGCGCCTACCATGGAGCGGCGTTTGCATGCAGTTTTATTGCCACACAAGGCTCGTCTCTTTTCCTCTACATGTTCAGTTCCATTGTGTACCATAACTGACATGCATAGGAATAAGACATAGTGAGATTATGTGGTGCATGCAGAAATCCGGAGTGATGGTAGCAACCTGTGGATAGACCCAAAACCATTGATAGCAGGCAGATAATGGCTTCAGTTAAAAAATACAGATAATGACTTCTTTACTGTTTGTTTCCCACCCAACATGAAACTCATAGTAGACACTAGAGATTAACCAGATAGTAGATATATACTATTGATTGCGGCCCCGATATGTACCCCACAACCATTTAAGAACTCAAGTTTGACCATTAGTTTGGAGCTGACTCAGAGTCTAATCGATGAACAGGACGATACAGTAGCATGTAATATTAAGTGATGCATAACATAAGCAGACACGAAAGAGTGTGACCTCTCTTGCGGACCCTTGTATTCCTCGAGGTTATCTGCTCAGTTGATGATGCTAATGCAGTTGTCATGGCTGCCGGTGGTGGGGAAGAAGATCTGAGGTGACGAAAGACAGTCTGGAGGCCGGATCCCTGCTGTGCTGGACCCTTCTGTCGTTGGAGCAGCTGAGCTGGGGTGGACGATGGCGTAGCAGGAGCGGGATAAACCACACAAGGTTTTCTTTGACAACTATCTGTAAGAGAAGTAATTCTGTAAGGGATCCTTTGAATGGGAGGATTCTAACACGCAGGGATAGGAAATACACAGTAATAGGATAGGAATGCACGTGAGAAATAGAGAATTTAAAAACACATGATTTCTGCCAATCTGGGTGTTTGGTTCACAAGAATTGGAAGATCACAAGATGCAAAGAAGCATGGTGAGATTAAGTCAAACCACAAGAAAATGTATGGTTATAATGCTATTATGCTACTATCTCTTAGTCTTGTGCTTCATGAATAGGAATTTGAAAAGGAGGACAAGTGGATATTAAAATTCCTACGGTTTTTCTTTCAAGGAGACACTAAAGGAACAAATCCTACAGTTTTCCTTTGCTCCATTCCTTTGAACCAAATGGATGAATAGTAGTACCATAGGAAACTATCCAATTCCTATGTTTTTCCTTCATTTTTCCTTTCAAGCACTGGCGACTCTAGTAGGCAGGCTTGAGCAAGGAAAAACCTACACTCAAAAAATGTTTTTGTGCTACTTCTACTGCTTTGGACCCAGGCCACTGCCCTAGTAGCTCAAGTCCAAGGCCCATCGACAAATGCATAGCTCAAACGCGCAGAGATAAATAATGATGGCGTTCAAGAGAGTCCATCATGGATAGCTAAGTTTCCTGGTACCTCACTGCTTGTCATATAGTAGGAGAAACTAATAGTATTTCACGTTACTGCGTGTGCTCAGTGGACAATATATATAACATGTAGAGTAAAAAAAACCTTTTTGGCGAAGCCATGTCGATCTCAGCGTGATTGGGTTGGTTGGTGAGGATGATCCGGCTGACTTGGCTGTCGGAGGAGGGGAAGAAGATCTTAGGCATCTTGAGATGGAGCCCAGGGTACTGCTCCGCTGTGATGGAGGGTTTCGTCGTTGGAGCAGCTCTGGTGAGTTGTACGACACCGAGGCTAAAGTAGGACAGGAGAGACAACGTTAACCTGAGTGGAATTCTAATAGCATCTCCAATAGATGACGTAAAATACATAACCACAAAGTGCTAGATGTAAAATACATGAGCCGCTCATCTCTAAATTTAACTGTCAAAACTGAATTTAACTAACAAAACTGAATTTTGCTGCCGAAACTGAATTTTACTGTCGAAACTGAACGCACTAGTAGTAGAAAAGGAGTAGCAGTAGCAGCAGCAGCACGTGCGAGAGCCAGGGCAGCTGGTCGTGTAGCAGCATCAGGTGAGGCTACATGTCATTCGGCTGACTTTTTCATCTCTGGTCAGTCGATTTTCCAGCCGTTGGATACGAAAGCAAGGGCCTGCAGTTCATCTTCAACCTCCACCGCCCCTGAGCCGCCAGCCACCACCAGCCAAACAGCCGCCCACCCGTCGCCCGCGGCCGGCGTTGCGCCGCCCTGCCTGCCCCGAAACCACTCCCCACCGCCGGTCCGCCACCGCCCCGGCCATCCCTCTAGCCCCCCCCGTGCCGAGCTTTTTATCCGACGTTCCCCATGCCACCGCCTCACCGCCGCCGGCGACCACCGTCCCAACACTGAACCCTAAGATAGATAGTGGGGTACCTCTCTGACGAGCCCCTTCCTCGCTGCGGCTAGTTCTTCCTTAACTCCGGCGAGCCCCCCCACCCCCTGAAAATTGACTGGCCCAAAAGTTGATTCAGTCGACTGAAGTGTAGCTAGATCGGAGCAGCATCGCAAGCAAGAGCAAGAGCAAGAGCAGACCAGGCAGGAGACCGAGAGCAAGAGCAGAGTAGCAGGGCGAGCGAGAGCTAAAGCAGCAGCAGCTCCTACTGATGTGGACGTCGCCGCCGAGGGAGCAATTCCGTGGAGGAAGTGGCCGGCGATGCCGCCGTGGATGGAGCCGCGCCATGTCGGCTCGGGACCAAGAGCCGACAACAGCGTGAGATCAAATCAAGAAGAAAATGCGGTGATTAGTGTACAACCTCTTTGGTGGCGCCGATTAGGCCGCAGCTTCATCCAAGGAAACGGTGATGATGCTACTCTTCTGGTGGTGTAGGTGAAGACGGTAGTGTGGGAATGGAGGTGGCACGAGAGACGAGGGGAACGTTAGGGCAGCTCCTTGGAGGTGGAGGACGGGATGGCTGAACTGGCGGGACGACGAGATCGATGCCGGATCCTCAACCGTTACGGTGGATGAGGGACGTTGAGGTGTTGCTGTGGATGAAGTCGTCGAGGAAGAGGCTCCGGCTGGGTGGCGGACGGAGGAGGGTGTGGGGCTTCACAGGTTTTTGTGGCCTCGGTGTACGAATGGGTGGGCGGATGGGATGGGAGTGGGGAACCATGGCTTAGGGACGCGCTTGTCCGAAATGTGGGGTAAGTTATGAAAGTACGCCCACCAATCTGAGCTAGGTGGTTCTTTCGGTTCAGGGGTATCACGGGCATTTCACATGTCAGGATTTCATAGGAGGTGGGAGTTTTCACGCGCGTTGTAATTTTGGAATAGCAAGGCGCAGATTGAGATGGAGGGAGTTGTCGGAGGCACAACGAGACAAAGATATATCTTAAATATTTAGGGGTAACAAGGCACGGGTTGAAATTTCCGGACAAGCCTAACGTGTACTGTACCAAATCAATTCGCACTTCCGTCGACGAAAAAACAAAAAGAAATCAATTCAGAGCACACAAGAGAGTCTAGTCCCGTGTACTATACCAAATCAATTCGCACTACAAATGTCATTCAAAACTTTGAATTCATGTTATGTTCAATTAAAATATTTTGCTACGTGTATAATGCATGCAACCTGCTACTCAAATGAACGTCTTATTGCATTCCAAACATATATACTACCGCTTCAATATGAACTAAATTTGAATTCATTTCTCTATTTGAATAAGATCTACAATAATGATTGTTGTGAAGTCAAACCATTTGAATTTGTTTCTCTTTTTTAATAAGATCTACAATCATCATTATTGTCAAGTTAAACCATCATTTGTGTATTATCTTCACAGCACACCACATGATTACTCTCAAGTGAGATATGAACTATGTGTACTATATGAACTCGAACTTGGTTTTTTGAATCCACTTTATGTTGATTTCAAATCACAGTACATTTCAAGCTCTAGCTAGATCTTCATAATCTAAACCATGTCTCATATGTATAATGTGTTTATCACATAATGTATGGTGCCCCACCCCCTACGCCTACAAGTATTTAGATGTGAGTTGCAAACACCACACATTACCACAAATTCAAATAAAATGTGAGATTGTTCGATATATAGTATTGTTTAGATTGTTCAATATTTAGTTGTAAGCTGCAAATGCCACACATTATCACAAATTCAAATAAAATGTGAGATTGTTTGATGTATAGTATGGTTTAGATTGTTTGACATTTAGATGTGAGTTGCAAACGCCATGCATTATCACATTATGGTATAACATGTGCAAAACCACAACACGAGTATCACCACTATATTCATGCATGCATATGTTTATAACACTATGATCTCCTATTCAAATATATGAATCCACTTTCATATCAAATTAGGATCTTTGTTAGTATTTTACACCCACACAATCCTCTAACCTTTGTAGCTAGCACTAACTTTCTCTCATGCATGCACACGCCCTCCTCGCCCTCCCCCTCCCTCAACATTCTATCCATCGCGCACATTCATGTTTTTCTTTAGGTTGTTCTCCCACAGTCTCCACAACTCCTTTCCGAAACACCGATTGATAAAGCTCTCTAGCGATGTCTTCCTACAACATACACACACACCTTCCATCTCCTCTTTTCTATGTCCATGCCTCGTGTCTCTCATACGGTCCCACACACGTGTAAACTCTCGCCCCTCTTTTCATCGATCTCACAACCACACACTCCTCCCCCTATCTAGCTAGTAGCTCGGCCTCTCGCACCACCACCTAGCTCCATTCTCTCTGTCTATGCGTCTTGTTGGGCCTTATTTGCCTCTATCAAATGGATGTACACCGACCAATCTCCCGCTATACATACAGCTAGCTAGGTCCTTATAACTCGTTTTTCCCCACGCGTCGATCGATCTACCTCATTAGTTGTGTCTCTCCCTTCCTCCGACAAACAACAATTGATGTACCGATCTAGTTAGGTTTGCTTACCAAACACATGGTTCCCCTTCATCATCCATGCATGCGTCCCAACAGATCTATCATGCACAGGCACACACAGAAACACATCCCCACTCTTATTGATAATATTGCAGTTCTACCCTCAGTTTGTCTAGTAGGCCTCTCCCACCATCTTCGAGAAGCAACTCCATCACCCATCCAACACTCTACCCCTCTCCCTCCCTCCCTCTCTCCTCTCTCTCTCTCTGTCCCATCCTATTTCCCGTCCTTCAGTTATGTATGGATGTCGACCGATCTCTATCAAGATATAGCTGGGTCTCTCCTTCTCAACACATATATGAGTCATTCTACCTCTCTAGTTAGGCCTCTGCCTCCCCCTCCCCCCACCCCTCCCCACAAACAAATTGCGACTTGACGTGTTATGTTAAAAAAGAGGCAAACCATGTGGGGCCTACCTTGGAGGAAAGGCTCTATACACTAGAGTACTTTTGATGTGTCCCGTCAACTCGCAGAACGAGGAGAAGCTTGCTTAGTATGCCGTCTCCCCCGCCCACGGGCGCAGTGGCTCACAGGATGAGGTGAAGCTTGCTTACTAGTACGCCTTACGCCCGCTCCCTCACCCACGCACGCAGTGGTTCGCAGGGCGAGGAGAAAATTTTACTACTCCCTCCGTTTACTCCTTGTCCCTACCTTGGTTAGAGAAATTATCATATTGTTTGGAATATATGTCCTTTAGTAGATTTCAATATAAACTACTAGTACATACTCCAAACACTGATGTATATAGACATATTTTCGAGTGTAGATTCACTCATTTTGCTCCTTATGTAGTCCATATTGAAACGGACGTAATAGTACACACTCTCCCTCGCCCCTCGACCCTTGCCCACGTGGTGGACGTGCAGTAATTCATTCGGTCTCATATAGCCAGAACGATATATACTGCAGGACCATTATTGCTCGACTTCCCGAAGAGGCGAAGAGCCAATCGCAAGGTTAATATTTTGGAGATGCCAAGCGCAAGGTTTATAGGAGAACGAGTAGTTGGTGCCGCATCATATATAAATAAAGTTTTTTTCTTCAGTGGCATGTACACAATATAAATAGGTTCATATGGAGAGAAAAGGAAACCGGTCCATTATATACATAGGTAGGACGAGCCTACACAGTTGCTTTCTAGGGTTGCTCTCTTCACACTCTCTCGCACAAAACGACTGTGGCCACATCTCTAACATCTCGGCGGAGCACATCCGCTGGGGGAAGGGGTGGATGCTTAGTGTAGATGCGGTCACCGTCGCCGATGGCGAAAACCCTCTGTCGGCACGTCCCTATCAGGGGTCCCCGCCGTTCTCTCTCACAAAGCCGGTGAGGTTGCCTTCGTCCCTTGATGACTGCCGTGACGTGGGCAGTTGCCGCCTCCCGCCGCCCTCCTCTAGGTTGAGCTACGTCCCGACATCCCTCAGGTACAACTCCCTTTACAATCGTCTTGGACCACTGCTCCAGCTGCCCACATCACTCCATGTGGATATTTCTCTACTTCTTTGCCCTGCACATACCTCTAGTGGCTTCTACATACTGTATTTGTGATGAGTTTATGTCTCATCAACTAGTCCCAGTAATCTTATTCTAATCACGCTTCTTCAATTTCTTTGCCACAGGGATGCTCATCTCGATTTTGGTGAAACTGCACAAAATGATCCGATGGTCAAAGGGTTGCAAACTTGATTTCTTCGGAAGCTCCAACGTTGCCAGCAAATTAAAGCCTGGTTAGGGTTTACGGTTCAAGGGCTAGGGATTGCATGGATCATTTTTTCTTTAGCTGTCTCTGTTCCAAAATAAGTGTCAACTTTAGTAGTAGTACAACTTTGTACTAAAGTTTGCATAAAGTTGAGACACTTATTTTGGAACGGAGGGAGTACATATTGGCTATGATATGTCAATCATTGAGATGCAATAGCATGCATGTTAGTCTCCTTTGTATTTGATGAAATGTTGCAACGGGCAACCTTGGACACAAGATACATGAAACAGAAGCTGGAAGCTTCATAGCATTGTACAAATTTATCTCGCTAATAAATTACAATAGGTATTACACTAGTACTATGTAAAGATTTAAGTGTCGCACGGTGTCCAGAAAATATGGTGATAGTGTGAGTTGGGCCATGTAATCATCGAGCCTGCATGTTTTCACTGCTCTCACACTCCTCCGCTGTAAGAATGGAGAAAACTAATCTAGTAGTACCTCCTTTCGCCGAAAGCATGGGACATCCAGCGGTCCTTGTCGGTGTCAAAACCGGCGGATCTCGGGTAGGGGGTCCCGATCTGTGCGTCTTAGGCTGATGGTAACATGAAGCAAGGGACACAATGTTTACCCAGGTTTGGGCCCTCTCGATGGAGGTAAAACCCTACTTCCTGCTTGATTAATATTGATGATATGAGTAGTACAAGAGTAGATCTACCACGAGATCGTAGAGGCTAAACCCTAGAAGCTAGCCTATGATGATTATGATTTTGATCATGATCGGCCTTCTAAGGACCAACCTCTCCGGTTTATATAGACACCGGAGAGGGCTAGGGTTTACACGGAGTCGGTTACAAGGAAGGAAATATATTATCCGGATCGCCAAGCTTGTCTTCCATGCCAAGGAGAGTCCCATCCGGACACGGGAC
The DNA here is from genome assembly GCF_002162155.2 of Triticum dicoccoides. Lineage (NCBI taxonomy): Eukaryota > Viridiplantae > Streptophyta > Magnoliopsida > Poales > Poaceae > Triticum > Triticum dicoccoides. The sequence continues at coordinate 178,442,494 of NC_041389.1, read as the reverse complement.
GGAGTCTTGAGTCTTGTATCTTCATGCTCCAATAGTCCGGACAAAGTATAGAGTCCGGCTGTCCGGATACCCCCTAATCCAAGAATCCCTCAGTAGCCCCTGAACCGGGCTTCAATGACAATGAGTCCAGCGCGCAGTTTTGTCTTCGGCATTGCAAGGCGGGTTCCTTTCTCCGAATACTCCAAAGTAATTATCGAACACTTAAATCGTGTCCGGATCTCCAAAATCATCTTAACATACCACCGTAGAGAGAATGATATTTCACAAATGCAATCTACTGACAACTTTTTAGACAACGTGACATGTCATTACGGTCGGGTCATTATTCGAACCGTTTTCCCACAACCAGCCACAGCGCATATTGCGAGGCGGTTTTCTTGACACGTCTTGTCAAAGCAGAGATCGTGTCCCCTTATCACGGGATTCTCATCAATACGGGTATGGGTAATTGATGAGGACATCAATACCATTGTTACACCCACAACCCCTACTGCTACATATACTGAACCAATTACTAGAGCTCGCGCACGCCAATTAAATTATCAGGTACTTTTGTTTCTTGGTAATGATTCTAATGTTCATGAGAATATGATGCTGCCTAAATTGGATACATTTGTTTTGCTTACAAATGAAGGGCCTAGCTTGGAGAAGGATGAACATTGGAGCAAGAACAAGCATGGAGATGATGGCATGCGCAAGGGGAACAAGAACGGAGTTACAAGTGATGATTTCAGGACTTTGAACACACCATAATGGGTGCATGAAGCCTTGGACGAAATATACAAGATGCCACTTCATAAATTTTGTCCCGAGGCTATTCTAGGTGCTGCGTCACCTTATTATTGGGCAGGCCCATGTAATTTCGAAATACATAAGTATAGGCTATTTTTAGAGTCCGTATGTGTGGGGAAACAAGAGATAGGGTTGATTTCAGACCCCTCCACCAAGGGCCACGAAATTCCCCCCCTCTTCCTCCATATATACAGCCCTTAGGGCACCGTTTAGACTTTGGGTTTTGTTTAGATTAAAGTTTGCCATAGCTGCAACTTCGCGTACTTCGTTTGTGTTCAATGACCAGACAAAGGCGTCACAGAACCCCACCTTGATCAATAAAGCTTTCCTCTTATATTCGCAATATCTAGATTGCAATCTTAGTTTCTTGCTTGTTCTTCGTTTGCCTGCAGGAAACAGCCTTCGTGGTCAGGTTGATCGTGCTCCGGCGTGGTCAATAACCTCTCAGAGTTGGTTTAGCGATTGCTAAGGCGTGACATCCTCGCACGTTCGTAGTCGGATCGTCAAAGTCGACTTCCTCCAAAACGATAGCCACCATCTCATCGAAAGACGGGACACCTTTGCCTCTATCAAGTGGTATTAGATTTCCAGGTTGCTCGGTGACATTTTACAGTTTTTCGTAGTTTAGATCGAGTCTGTTCTTCATACCTACATTCCACGAAAAATCCCCCAAAAAAATTAGGGTTAGGCCATCATATCCGAACCAGTCTGAGCCTTTGCATAGTCTTTGCAGTATTTTGCTTTGTTGAATTTGCGCTTGCATCGTCGTGTCAAGTTGCTGGTCTTAGCGTCTAGTCTTTTAGAGTTTCGAGTTCTGGTCATAAGTGGTCACGCTGCCGCCGCACTATCATCATCGCCCCTACCATCTACCCCCACCGCTTATCCGCCACTGATCCGAATCCATATAATCGCCACCAGTCCATGCTTCACTGCCCATCATATACCATCATCACCAGTCCGAGTTCCACCAGATTCATCTCCGCCACTAGTCCTAGTTCGAGTCCAGTATTTGTTCCTTTATTTCCGAGTTCCAGATCACGCGATACTACGAGACGTGACCAAGTCGGACTCCCCAACTTTTGTGCTACCCGCAGTAGAAAAATAGTTCCAGTTTCAAAAAAAAAACTAAGTCTGGAAAATTCTGGCTAGGCAGTTTCTAGACCATTGTAGACTTTTTCGAAAAAAGTTTGTTGTGGAGCAAAAAAATGAGAGGAAAAAAAGTGCAAAAAAGTGAAAAAAAAGAGAAAAAAATTCAGAGTGTGCTCCTCCCTTGTTTATGTGCAGCGCCGTGATTTTGTTAGTGTTCTAGGCTCGCGTCTCTAGCACGGTCTAGCCTAGGACTAGCACAGTACCGTCGTTGAGCATTTATTTAACTTGGCATCTCTGAATTGATTATTGTTGACCTTTTTTTTCTACCATATTATAAGCCTTCCCAGATCCACATACATCTACGTCATGCGTTTGACTCTCCCTGGTAATCGCTCTATCCAAGCTTTGAGAGTTTTGACTACAACGGTTGCCGATCACCACCTGCTGCTGGGTAAGAACTGGTAAGAATTTGAGATGCGCTTGGCGGATTTGTGACACACCACCACCACCATTTTCCAGTAGTCTGTACGATCATATTCTTGTCTGTTTCTATTGCTGCTAACTATGGCAGGAACACAAGCTGACGAGATTGACTGGGATAACATGACGAACAAGGAGCTTCATGATAAGTTTCATCAAATGTTGGGTCAACAGGTGGAAGACGTGATGGCCAGCTTTGGAAAGGCAAGAGAAGATGGATGACATTGAGAAGTCAATTGACACCAAGTTGGACGCCAAGTTTGATGAATTACTCAAACGTCTCCGACAACCAGCTCTACGCCGCGATACAGTAGGGCGAGCACAGCGTGTTCCTATTGAGCCAGGACAAAATTCTGGTGCCGCTGCTACTGCTGTTGGTGCTTATATAGCTCCTGCTGTTACTACAGAGGTGGAGGACTATTACGAGGATGAGGTTGATCAAAATCAGAACTACGTGCAGCCACCAGCACCACCACCAGCAGGTCGACCTCAAGTATATATTCACAACGGTAGGCCTGCACCACCACCTCAGGTACGAGATAATGACCATATTTCTAAACTGAAATTGAATATTCCATCATTTGAGGCTAGATATGTTCTTGATATATATCTTACTTGGGAGTTAGAAACTGAACAACGTTTTACATGTTTACAATATCGCGAGGAGAGACGGGTTGCTGCTGCTGTTTGTGCTTTCACTAGTTTTGCATGCGTATGGTGGTCTGAACATTGTAGATTATATCCTATTCCAACTACTTGGGCTGCTTTGAAAACTGCTATGTGTACTCGTTGGGTTCCACCATATTATCAACGTGAATTGCTTCAAAAATTGCAGCGTTTAAGACAAGGAAAAAATTCTGTAGAAGAATACTATCAGGAATTACAAACTGGCATGATTAGATGTGGTATTGTTGAGGAGAATGAAGCTATGCTTGCACGTTTTATGGGTGGATTAAATAGAGAGATTCAGACCATTCTAGAGTATAAGGAGTGTACTAATATCACTCGTTTATTCCATCTTGCTTGTAAAGCTGAACATGAAGTGCAGGATCGACAAGCATTGGTGCGAACTAACTTTTCTGCAGGTCGACCTTCATCATGGACACCACGTGCATCCTCTACTTCCACTGCACCAGCACCTCCATCAGCTGCTACCTCCTGCCGTGATACAAGAAAGCAGGCACAACCACCACTATCTGCCAAGAGCGCACCTGCCGGTCCTGCATAGAGCTCTTCTTCTTCCATGGCATCAACAGGGCACACAAGTGATATTATTTGTCATCGTTGTAAGGGAAGAGGACATTATGCGCGAGAATGCAAATCTCAGCGTGTGATGATTGCTACTGAGGATGGTGGGTATGAGTCCGCTAGTGACTATGATGAGGAGACTTTGGCCCTTATTACAAGTGAAGAACACGGTGGAGATGATTTTGATCATGAGACGCAATACATGGCTCCTGAAGATGCTAACAGGTATGAATGTTTAGTTGCTCAACGTGTTTTAAGTGTGCAGGTTACACAAGCTGAGAAAAATCAGAGGCATAATTTGTTCCATACAAAGGGAGTTGTGAAGGAACGTTCTGTGCGCGTCATCATAGATGGAGGGAGCTGCAACAATTTGGCTAGCATGGAGATGGTGGAGAAGCTATCTCTCACCACAAGACCACATCGACATCCTTACTACATCCAATGGTTCAACAACAGCGGCAAGGTTAAGGTAACACATACTGTTCATGTGCATTTTAGTATCTCTACATATGCTGATTATGTTGATTGTGATGTGGTACCTATGCAAGCATGTTCCTTATTACTTGGTCGACCATGGCAATTTGATAAAAATTCTGTACACCATGGTAGAAACAATCAGTATACTCTTGTTCATATGGATAAAAATATTACTTTGCTTCCTATGACTCCTGAGTCCATTTTGAAAGATGATATTAATAGAGCTAATAAAGCAAAACAGGAGAAAAATAAGAGTGAAAATCAGATTGTGGCAAAAGAATTTGAGCAACAAATGAAGCCTAATAGTAAATCATCTAGTGTTGCTTCTGAAATTAAATTGAAAAGTGCATGTTTACTTACCACTAAATCTGATATTGATGAGCTAGATTTTAGCAAATCTATTTGCTATGGTTTTGTGTGCATAGAGGCATTATTTTCATTCGAGGACGTGCCTTCCTCGTTGCCTCCTGCTGTCACTAACATTTTGCAGGAGTTCGCTGACGTCTTTCCACAAGACGTGCCACCGGGATTATCTCCCATTCGAGGGATTGAGCATCAGATTGACTTAATTCCCGGTGCATCATTACCCAACCGTGCACCATACCGTACCAATCCAGAGGAGACGAATGAGATTATGCGTCAAGTACAGGAGCTGCTCGACAAAGGTTATATACGCGAACCCCTTAGTCCTTCTGCAGTTCCTATTATTCTAGTGCCGAAAAAGGATGGTACATCACGTATGTGTGTTGATTATAGAGGCATTAATAATATTACTATTCGTTATCGTCATCCTATTTCTAGGCTAGATGATATGCTTGATGAATTGAGTGGCTCTACAATATTCTCAAAAGTTGATTTGCGTAGTGGATACCATCAAATTCGTATGAAATTGGGAGATGAATGGAAAATGGCATTTAAAACTAAGTTTTGATTATATGAGTGGCTAGTCATGCCTTTTGGCTTAACTAATGCACCTAGTACTTTCATGAGATTAATGAACGAAGTTTTACGTGCTTTTATTGGACGATTTGTGGTAGTCTATTTTGATGATATACTGATTTATAGCAGATCTTTGGAGGAACATTTGGAACATTTACGTGATGTTTTTATTGCTCTACGTGATGCACGTTTGTTTGGTAACCTTGGGAAGTGCACCTTTTGCACCGACCGAGTATCTTTTCTTGGCTATGTAGTTACTCCACAAGGAATTGAAGTTGATAAAGCCAAGATTGAAGCTAATGAGAGTTGGCCGCAACCCAAAACGGTCACACAAGTGAGGAGTTTTCTTGGCCTCGCTGGATTCTATAGGCGTTTTGTGAGATATTTCAGCACCATTGCTGCACCTCTCAATGAGCTTACAAAGAAAGATGTGCCTTTTGTTTGGGGTACTGCACAGGAAGAAGCCTTCACGATATTGAAAGATAAGTTGACACATGCTCCTTTACTCCAACTTCCTAGTTTTAATAAGACTTTTGAGCTTGAATGTGATGCTAGTGGAATTGGATTAGGAGGTGTGTTATTACAAGATGGCAAACCTGTTGCATACTTTTCTGAAAAATTGAGTGGGCCTAGTCTGAATTATTCTACTTATGATAAAGAATTATATGCTCTTGTTCGAACTTTAGAAACATGGCAACATTATTTATGGCCCAAAGAATTTGTTATACACTCTGATCATGAATCTTTGAAACATATTAAAAGTCAAGCTAAACTGAATCGTAGACATGCTAAATAGGTTGAATTCATTGAGACATTCCCTTATGTCATTAAACACAAGAAGGGTAAAGAAAATGTTATTGCTAATTCATTGTCTCGTCGCTATACTATGCTTTCACAACTTGACTTCAAAATATTTGGTTTGGAGACCATCAAAGATCAATATGTGCATGATGCTGATTTTAAAGATGTAATGCAGAATTGTAAAGAAGGAAGAATGTGAAACAAGTTCGTCGTTAATGATGGATTTGTGTTCTGTGCTAACAAGCTATGCATTCCAGCTAGCTCTGTTCGTCTTTTGTTGTTGCAGGAGGCGCATGGAGGAGGATTAATGGGACACTTTGGCGTGAAGAAGACGGAGGACGTCCTTGCTACACATTTCTTTTGGCCAAATATGAGACGGGATGTTGAGCGTTTTATTGCTCGCTGCACTACATGTCGGAAAGCTAAGTCACAACTCAATCCTCATGGTTTATATATGCCTTTGCCTGTACCTAGTGTTCCTTGGGAGGATATATCTATGGACTTTGTTCTAGGTTTACCTCGAACAAAGAAGGGGATGTGTTGGGGATATAGCTACTGAGTGTAAACTAGCCAGGAGGGCCCAGTTCACCCTCGACTATGCTGAAGCCCATGAAGATCCAGAAGATGGCGTTTTACTAATGAAGCTTAGAAGCCCGAAGCCCAAAGGCGGATTAGGGCCCATAGTGGTAAACCGCCATGACTATGTAAACTTGTAATATAAGTTAGGAAAGGAGAGACCGAGCCGGACACTTTGTATGAGTCGGCCTCGGGGCTCTGTGATAGAGGCAAAGGTGTCCCGTCTTTCGACTTTGACGGATATCGCTTTGGTGGAAGTCGACTTTGACGATCCGACTACGAACGTCCGAGGACGTCGCGCCTTAGCAATCGCTAAACCAACTCCGAGAGGTTATCAACCACGCCGGAGCACGATCAACCTGACCACGAGGGTCTATTTCCTGCGAGCAAACGAAGAACAAGCAAGAAACTAAGATTGCAATCTGGATATTGCGAATATAAGATGAAAGCTTTATTGATCAAGGTGGGGTTCTGTGACGCCTTTGTCTGGTCGTTGAACACAAACGAAGTACGCGAAGTTGCAGCTATGGCGAACTTTAATCTAAAAAAAACCCAAAGTCTAAACGATGCCCTAAGGGCTGTATATATGGAGGAAGAGGGGGGAATTTCGTGACCCTTGGTGGAGGGGCCCGAAATCAACCCTATCTCTTGTTTCCCCACACATACGGACTCTAAAAATAGCCTATACTTATGTATTTCGAAATTACATGGGCCTGGCCCAATAATAAGGTGACGCATCACCTAAAATAGCCTCGGGACGAAATTTATGAAGTGGCATCTTGTATATTTCGTCCAAGGCTTCATGCACCCATTATGGTGGCTTCAAAGTCCTGAAATCATTACTTGTAACTCCGTTCTTGTTCCCCTTGTGCATGCCATCATCTCCATGCTTGTTCTTGCTCCAATGTTCATCCTTCTCCAAGCTAGGCCCTTCATTTGTAAGCAAAACAAATGTATCCAATTTAGGCAGCATCATATTCTCATGAACATTGGAATCATTACCAAGAAACGAAAGTACCTGGTAATTTAGTTGGCGTGCACGAGCTCTAGTAATTGGTCCAGTATGTATAGCAACAGGGGCTGTGGGTGTAACAATTGTATTGATGTCCTCATCATCCTCCCCTTCTTGAAATGAAGTCGTCCTCGACGGAAGTTCATCTTCCTCACCCAAATAAGGCTTCAAATCTGCAATGTTAAAAGTGGGACTAACCCCAAAATCTGCAGGCAGCTCAAGTTTATATGCATTATAATTTATTTTCTCTAACACCTTAAAGGGACCATCAGCACGTGGCATTAACTTTGATTTGCGCAAATCAGGAAAGCTATCCTTACGCAGGTGTAACCAAACAAGATCTCCAGGTGCAAACACAACATGTTTTCTACCCTTATCTCCAGCAAGTTTATATTTGGCATTCATACGCTCAATGTTTTCCTTAGTTAACTCATGCATTTTTAAAATCAATTCAGCATGTTGTTTAGCATCGAAATTAACCTTCTCCGAAGATGGAAGAGGCAACAAATCAATAGGTGCACGAGGTAGGAAACCATACACAACTTCAAAAGGGCACATCTTAGTAGTAGAATGCAATGAACGATTATAAGCAAATTCAATATGACGCAAGCATTCCTCCCACATTTTGTTATTACTCTTTAAAACAGCCCTAAGCATAGTAGACAATGTTCTATTGACTACTAAAAAGCAGTTTAGTCCCCAACTTAGCCCATAAACATCTCCAAAAGTGGCTAAGAAATTTAGTATCACGATCTGAAATAATAGTATTTGGCACACCATGCAAGCGAATAATTTCACGAAAGAACAAATCAGCAACATTAACAACATCATCGCTTTTATGACATGGTATAAAGTGTGCCATTTTCGAGAATCTATCCACGACAACAAATATGCTATCCCTCCCCTTCTTTGTTCGAGGTAAACCTAAAACAAAGTCCATAGATATATCCTCCCAAGGAACACTAGGTACAGGCAAAGGCATATATAAACCGTGAGGATTGAGTCGTGACTTAGCTTTTTGACATGTAGTGCAGCGAGCAATAAAACGCTCAACATCCCGTCTCATCTTTGGCCAAAAGAAATGTGTAGCAAGTACGTCCTCCGTCTTCTTCACGCCAAAGTGTCCCATTAATCCTCCTCCATGCGCCTCCTGCAACAACAAAAGACGAACGGAGCTAGCTGGAATGCATAGCTTGTTAGCACGAAACACAAATCCATCGTTAACGACAAACTTGTTCCACATTCTTCCTTCTTTACAATTCTGCATTACATCTTTAAAATCAGCATCATGCACATATTGATCTTTGATGGTCTCCAAACCAAATATTTTGAAGTCAAGTTGTGAAAGCATAGTATAGCGACGAGATAATGCATCAGCAATAACATTTTCTTTTCCCTTCTTGTGTTTAATGACATAAGGGAAAGTCTCAATGAATTCAACCCATTTAGCATGTCTACGATTCAGTTTAGCTTGACTTTTAATATGTTTCAAAGATTCATGATCAGAATGTATAACAAATTCTTTGGGCCATAAATAATGTTGCCATGTTTCTAAAGTCCGAACAAGAGCATATAATTCTTTATCATAAGTAGAATAATTCAGACTAGGCCCACTCAATTTTTAAGAAAAGTACGCAACAGGTTTGCCATCTTGTAATAACACACCTCTTAATCCAATTCCACTAGCATCACATTCAAGCTCAAAAGTCTTATTAAAATCAGGAAGTTGGAGTAAAGGAGCATGTGTCAACTTATCTTTCAATACCGTGAAGGCTTCTTCCTGTGCGGTACCCCAAAGAAAAGGCACATCTTTCTTTGTAAGCTCATTGAGAGGTGTAGCAATGGTGCTAAAATCTCTCACAAAACGCCTATAGAATCTAGCGAGGCCAAGAAAACTCCTAACTTGTGTGACCGTTTTGGGCTGCGGCCAACTCTCAATAGCTTCAATCTTGGCTTTATCAACTTCAATTCCCTGTGGAGTAACAACATAGCCAAGAAAAGATACTCGGTCGGTGCAAAAGGCGCACTTCCCAAGGTTACCAAACAAACGTGCATCACGTAGAGCAATAAAAACAGCACGTAAATGTTCCAAATGTTCTTCCAAAGATCTGCTATAAATCAATATGTCATCAAAGTAAACTACCACAAATCGTCCAATGAAAACACGTAAAACTTCGTTCATTAATCTCATGAAAGTACTAGGTGCATTAGTTAACCCAAAAGGCATGACTAACCACTCATATAATCCAAACTTAGTTTTAAATGCTGTTTTCCATTCATCTCCCAATTTCATACGAATTTGATGGTATCCACTACGCAAATCAACTTTGGAGAATATTGTAGAGCCACTCAATTCATCAAGCATATCATCGAGCCTAGGAATAGGATGACGATAACGAATAGTAATATTATTAAGGCCTCTACAATCAACACACATACGTGATGTACCATCCTTTTTCGGCACTAGAATAATAGGAACAGCACAAGGACTAAGGGATTCGCGTATATAACCTTTGTCGAGAAGCTCTTGTACTTGACGCATAATCTCCTTCGTCTCCTCTGGATTGGTACGGTATGGTGCACGGTTTGGCAGTGAAGCACCGGGAATTAAGTCAATCTGATGCTCAATCCCTCGAATAGGCAGTAATCCCGGTGGCACGTCTTGTGGAAAGACGTCAGCGAACTCCTGCAAAATGTTAGTGACAGCAAGAGGCAAAGAGGAAGGCACGTCCTCGAATAAAAATAATGCCTCTTTGCACACAAAAGCATAGCAAACAGATTTGCTGAAATCTAGCTCATCAATATCAGATTTGGTGGCAAATAAACATGCACTTTTCAATTTAATTTCAGAAGCAACACTAGATGGTTTATTATTAGGCTTCATTTGTTGCTCAAATTCTTTTGCCACAATCTGATTTTCACTCTTATTCTTTTCCTGTTTTGCTTTATTAGCTCTATTAATATCATCTTTCAAAATGGAATCAGGAGTCACAGGAAGCAAAGTAATATTTTTATCCTTATGAACAAGAGTATAGTGATTGTTTCTACCATGGTGTACAGAGTTTTTATCAAATTGCCATGGTCTACCAAGTAATAAGGAACATGCTTGCATAGGTACCACATCACAATCAACATAATCAGCATATGTAGAGATACTAAAATGCACACGAATAGTACGTGTTACCTTAACCTTGCCGCTGTTGTTGAACCATTGGATGTAGTAAGGATGTGGATGTGGTCTTGTGGTGAGAGAAAGCTTCTCCACCATCTCCATGCTAGCCAAGTTGTTGTAGCTCCCTCCGTCTATTATGACGCGCACAGAACGTTCCTTCACAACTCCCTTGGTATGGAACAAATTGTGCCTCTGATTTTGCTCAGCTTGTGTGACCTGCACACTCAAAACACGTTGAGCAACTAAACATTCATACCTGTCAGCGTCTTCAGGAGCCATGTATTGCGTCTCCTGATTAGAATCATCTCCACCATGTTCTTCACGTGTAATAAGAGCCAAAGTCTCCTCATCATAGTCACTAGCGGACTCATATCCACCATCCGCGGTAGCAATCATCACACGCGGAGATTTGCATTCTCTCGCATAATGACCTCCTCCCTTACAACGACGACAAATAATATCACTTGTGTGCCCTATTGATGCCCTGGAAGAAGAAGAACTCTGTGCAGGCCCGGCAGGTGCGCTCTTGGCAGATAATGGTGGTTGTTCCTGTTTTCTTGTATCACGACTGTAGGAGGCACCTGATTGAGGTGCTGGTGCAGTTGAAGTAGAAGATGCACGCGGTGTCCATGATGAAGGTCGGCCTGCAGAAAAGTTAGTTCGCGCCAATGCTTGTCGATCCTGCACTTCACGTTCAGCTTTACAAGCAAGATGGAATAAACGAGTGATATTAGTATACTCCTTATAGTCTAGAATGGTCTGAATCTCTCTATTTAACCCACCCAGAAAACGTGCAAGCATAGCTTCATTCTCCTCAACAATACCACATCGAATCATGCCAGTTTGTAATTCCTGATAATATTCTTCTACAGAATTTTTTCCTTGTCTTAAACGCTGCAATTTTTGAAGCAATTCACGTTGATAATATGGTGGAACCCAACGCGTACGCATAGCAGTTTTCAAAGCAGCCCAAGTAGTTGGAATAGGATATAATCTACAATGTTCAGACCACCATACACATGCAAAACTAGTGAAAGCACAAACAGCAGCAGCAACCCGTCTCTCCTCGGGATATTGTAAACATGTAAAACGTTGTTCAGTTTCTAACTCCCAAGTAAGATATATATCAGGAACATATCTACCCTCAAATGGTGGAATATTCAATTTCAGTTTAGGAATATGGACATCATCTCGTACCTGAGGTGGTGGTGCAGGCCTACCATTACAAATATATACCTGAGGTCGACCTGCTGGTGGTGGTGCTGGTGGCTGCACGTAGTTCGGATTTTGATCAACCTCATCCTCATAATCTCCCACATAATCATCCTCCTCTGCATCAGTAGCATGAGCCACAGAAGTATCAACAGCAGCACCAACAGTTTGGCCAAACGCAAGAGGAACATGGCTCGCTCGGCGGAGGTCTGTTTCGCGACGTGGAGGTAGTCGTTGTTGTTGTTGTTGGAGAGGTGCGTTAGGTGCAGCGGGTGGTGGTGGTGGAAGACGCGCGAGCAATTCATTCAACTTGTTATCAAGCTTTGTTTCGAACGTCTTCTCAATGCCATCTATCTTCTCCATGGCCTCGTCAAATCTGTTTAGCACATCTTGCACCTGTCCACTCATCATTTGCTGAAATTTATCATGTAGCTGTTTGTTCGTCAGGTTCTCCCAATCAGTCTCATCTGCTTGTGATCCTACCATGGTTAGCAGCAAAAAGAAACACACAAGAATATGATCCTACAGACTACTAAGAAGTGGTGGTGGTGTATCACAAACCCGTCAAGCAAATCTCAAATTCTTACCAGTTCTTACCCAGCAGCAGGTGGTGATCGGCAACCGTTGTAGTCAAAACTCCCAAAGCTTGGATAGAGCGATTACCAGGGAGAGTCAAACGCATGACGTAGATGTATGTGGAGCTGGGAAGGCTTATAATATGGTAGCAAAAAGGGTCAGCAATAATCAATTCAGAGATGCAAAGTTGAATAAACGCTCAACGACGGTACTGTGCTGGTCCTAGGCTAGACTGTGCTAGAGACGCGAGCCTAGAACACTAACAAAATCACGGCGCTGCACGTACACAAGGGAAAAGCACACTCTGGAATTTTTTTTTTCGCTCTTTTTTTTGGCGCAGCTTTTTTTTGCGAAAAATCACTATAATGGCGAGTGTCTCAAAACTCTTCCTAGGTCAAACTGACAGGATGGGCACGAAATTTTTTCGACCAATTTTTTTTTCGTTTTTTCGACTGCCCGGACCCAAAAACTAGAAACGGGTCAAAAAAAAACTTCCTATAATGGCACCTGTCTCATAACACTCAGAAACACCTAAAAATAGGATAGCCAGAATTTTTTTTGAAAAATGCGTTTTCGAAAATTTTTGGGCCTAAACGGAGGGTGGTTTCCGGAACAACACTCAGAAACACCTCAATTTTTTTCCGAAACCTACTCCGGCAAGGAAACACGAATCGTAAACTAGATGGATCTCGAAAACACACCTAATATGCAAGGAACTCGGATTGGTGGTGGATATATGGTGGTGGTATATGGCAGCGGTGGTAATATATGGATATGGATCGGTGGTGGTATATGGATACGGATTGGTGGTGGTATATGGATACGGATTCGGAGCGGTGATGGTAGGTGATAGGGGCGATGATGATGGTGCGGTGGCGGCGTGACAACTTATGACCAGAACTCGAAACTCTAAAAGACTAACGCTAAGACCAGCAACTAGACACGACGATGCAACCGCAAATTCAACAAAGCAAAACCCTAAAAATATTATGCAAAGGCTCAAATTGGTTCGGATATGATGAACTAACCCTAATTTTTTTTGGCTTTTTCGTGGACTGTAGGTATGAAGAACAGACTCGATCTAAACTACGAAAAACTGTAAAATCTCACCGAGCAACCTGGAAATCTGATACCACTTGATAGAGGCAAAGGTGTCCCGTCTTTCGATGAAATGATAGATATCGCTTTGGTGGAAGTCGACTTTGACGATCCGACTACGAACGTGCGAGGACGTCGCGCCTTAGCAATCGCTAAACCAACTCCGAGAGGTTATCGACCACGCCGGAGCACGATCAACCTGACCACGAGGGTCTATTTCCTGCGAGCAAACGAAGAACAAGCAAGAAACTAAGATTGCAATCTGGATATTGCGAATATAAGATGAAAGCTTTATTGATCAAGGTGGGGTTCTGTGACGCCTTTGTCTGGTCGTTGAACACCAATGAAGTACGCGAAGTTGCAGCTATGGCGAACTTTAATCTAAACAAAACCCAAAGTCTAAACGATGCCCTAAGGGCTGTATATATGGAGGAAGAGGGGGGAATTTCGTGACCCTTGGTGGAGGGGCCCGAAATCAACCCTATCTCTTGTTTCCCCACACATACGGACTCTAAAAATAGTCTATACTTATGTATTTCGAAATTACATGGGCCTGGCCCAATAATAAGGTGACGCAGCACCTAAAATAGCCTCGGGACGAAATTTATGAAGTGGCATCTTGTATATTTCGTCCAAGGCTTCATGCACCCATTATGGTGGCTTCAAAGTCCTGAAATCATTACTTGTAACTCCGTTCTTGTTCCCCTTGCGCATGCCATCATCTCCATGCTTGTTCTTGCTCCAATGTTCATCCTTCTCCAAGCTAGGCCCTTCATTTGTAAGCAAAACAAATGTATCCAATTTAGGCAGCATCATATTCTCATGAACATTGGAATCATTACCAAGAAACGAAAGTACCTGGTAATTTAGTTGGCGTGCACGAGCTCTGGTAATTGGTCCAGTATGTATAGCAGCAGGGGCTGTGGGTGTAACAATTGTATTGATGTCCTCATCACTCTGTAGACCGGCCGGGCGTCAACCTGTGTATATAAAGGGATGACCCGGCGGCGGTTCAGGGACAACAGACAACAACTCGAGACTTAGGCAAGCGTATTTCGCTCCCTGGTCATCGAAACCCAATCAATCCCATCACAACTAGACGTAGGCTTTTACCTTCATCGAAGGGGCCGAACTAGTATAAACTCCCGTGTCCCTTGTCCGGTTTAACCCCTTCAAGCTAACCCATTGCGATGGCTCCATGACTAAGTCCTTTCATGAGGACATATGACGTGTTAATTCCACGACAGTTGGCGCCCACTGTGGGGCTGTCGCACGATGGTGTCGAGTTCTTGAAGGGCTGCTCTGAAGGACTTAAGGGGTACGTGATCGGCTGGATGACCAAAATTCGTCGCGGCAAGCTCTACATCGACGACGAAGGATGGGGCCCCGAGGCCGGCTCGATCGAGTACGGGTACCAGGTCCCCTTCGGCGGAATCCATGTCTTGATCGGCAAGATCGGCGAACCGGGCCCTGAGCCAGACATCTGCACCGACCTCGTCGAGACGGCTCAGCGTGCGAGTCTAGCCCGGGTTAAGCCCGCCGTGAAGCGTGCGTTCGTAGGATGTGTCCATGGGATCGGATGTGAACCGGTGTCTGAAGGCGAGACGGCCGTATATTCCGACGGCGAGTCATCCACTAGCGAAACTGACTCCTTGTACCAGATTCATAGCGGTGTGTTCAAAGGATATTCTGATGGCAACAGTATTCTGGACCTCCTTGAACCGCCAAGTCGGGTCGCTGTTTACATGGCCGGAACACAACCCATGTTGCAGTCTTCATCTACCGCAGCGATGAATACCGGATCAGCAGTCGTGACAGGAGTCCCGGCGCGCCGACCGGTGCAAGTCCTCTCCGGTTTGATGGACGCCTGGGCGACCTTGTTAACCGTGACAATCACCCTGGAGATGCGGGATCAGCACAATGCGGACATTGCGAAACTGAAGGACCAAATAGCACATGCTAAGGAGGACCTGGCAGCTGAGGATACAAGGATGGCTGAAGAACGGGCCGCTCTGGATGCCCAATCACGGCGGATACAGGCACAGAATTACCAGCTCATGCTGGATCGGACCGCATCAGAGGATGTAATGCGAAGAAAGTACCGGTCACGTCTGCCGCCGGTTTACGAAGGGTTAAATCTCTTTCAGACGCCGGGCACTGGGCCGAGCAATCCGGCAGCCGCAAACCGGACTGAGGCGCCTAGGACAGCTCCGGATCAACTACGGATAACGGAGCCACCTCGACAAACAGATAACCCACCGCAATACGTGTCTACACCACCGGGTCACTTCTCGAGCCCTCTGGATAACATGATTGCCGCAGCCTCACACCTGGCAGCCATTCCGATGGAGGGTGATTCAATAGCAGCAGTTGGGACGCGGCGGGCGAGAGACCTTCTTCAATCCGCCGTGGTGCAGCAGCAGGCTTATTCATATAGCCGGGATAGAATTCATTCAACCCCTCGTCCGAGCCCAAGTTATAGCAGGCGTATGGATGAACCGGAGGTGTCTAGCAGCGCGCGGCATCACAATGCTCAAGATGTGGTGGATCATGGCAGGGCACGAAGGGATGCCGCTTTGGGTCGTTATCAACCCGCCCTGGTTCAGCCAGCAGCGTCAGTTGACCGAGGCACCGGGCTTGCGTTCAGTTCCTGGGGAGTGCCGTGTCTCATTCCGGCTCTCCGTAATGTGCGTCTGCCCAAAGATTTCAAGGGTCCACGCAAAGTACCTAACTACACGGCGGATCAACCACCTGAGGCGTGGGTTGAGAGTTATGAGATGGCAATGGAGATGATGGATGTAGATGAAGCGGCCTGTGCAAAGTACTTCACGATGATGTTGGAAGGAACAACCCGTACTTGGTTGAAAAATCTGCCAACTAATTCCATCAAGTCATGGGATCAGTTGAAGGCCCGGTTTATAGCCAATTTCAAAGACACGTGCAAACAACCCATGTCCATTGTGGATCTGGATGCTTGTGTTCAAGGGGAGAACGAGTCCACAACTCATTGGGTATGCCGGGTTTTAGAAGTTTTGCACTCGTCTGACCGGATTAACGCTGGTCAAGCGATTATAACACTGGAGTGCAATTGCCGGTTTAAGTCACTGAAGATGAAGTTGGGACGGCTCAAGCGCCACTGCAACGACATGGGAACCCTCATGGCAGCCTTGGTAAAGTATGCCAATTCTGATAATACCAAGGATCCCGATTCTGATAATGAGAAACCGGAGAAGGGAAAGAAGAATGGCGGTGCAAAGGGACAGCAGCACAACCAAGGAGGCCATGGGAATAATGGTAAGCGTAAAGCGGATTCAGATTTTGTGGCTAACGCTAATGTGCAGCGCCAAAAAGGTAAACCGCCCCAGCGCGGTGGGGTGATGAATCTGGAGCGTTTGTTGAATCAGCCCTGTCCAAAGCATGGGACCAAGGAGGCTCCTGCAACGCATCTTTGGAAGGATTGTACATTATGAAGGAGTTCAAAAACTCTGATATTTTCCGGTATGATCAGGGTCCGTTAGGCGGTTCAGGTCCAGGTTTCCATGGTGGCGGCGGTTCAAACTCTGGGTTTCAAAATAATCATGGCAACTAGAACAACCAAGGTGGTAATAACCAGCAGAATAATCAAGGGAATCAGCAGTAGTCGGGTTACCAGAGTCACCCAAAGCAGTTGAATGGTGCGCAATACCTTGTATTCACCACTAGTTTGTGCAAGCGTGATCAAAAGCTTCACAAGAGGGCAGTCAATACTGTTGAACCGGCAGTTCCACGTTATCTGTGGTGGTCCGAACAGCCTATTGTGTGGAGTAGGGAGGATCATCCGCCCCGGGTTGACAATCCGGGTCAGCTGGCTTTGGTGGTGGCGCCTCAGGTGGGAGGCTATAAGTTCACCAAGGTACTCCAGCTTTGGTGGTGGCGCCTCAGGTGGGAGGCTATAAGTTCACCAAGGTACTCATGGATGGAGGAAGCAGCATCAACATTCTGTATTATGAGACCTTCCGTCGCATGGGGTTGACAGACAAGAGTCTTAAACCGTCCAACACTGTTTTTCATGGTGTGGTACCAGGTAAATCGACATATCCAGTAGGTAAGATCGCTTTGGAAGTTGTGTTCGGTGATGAACATGACTTCCGGTCTGAGACATTGACCTTTGAGGTGGTGAGAATCCAGAGCCCGTATCACGCACTGTTTGGGCGACCGGCTTATGCAAAATTCATGGCGAGGCCTTGTTATATTTACTTACAGCTCAAGATGCCGGGTCATAAAGGGACTATCACGGTTCATGGAAGTCGAAAAATCGCTTTGGATTGCGAGGAAGGTGATGCGGCTTATGCTGAGTCGGTTTGTGCTACAGAGGAGCTAAAGTTTTATAAGGAAAATGTTGATCCGGCAGATATGACCCCTCCGAAGAAGCCCACCACTGAGCATGACCCAACCCTACATTTCAAACCGGCTGTAGAGACAAAGCTTGTTGACTTCATGCCTGGCGATTCGTCCAAGCAGTTTAGCATCAGCATGAATCTGGATCCAAAATAGGAAAGCACGCTCATCGAGGTCATCCGTGAGAACCGGGACATTTTTGCATGGAAGCCCTCTGACATGCCAGGTGTACTGAGGGAACTCGCTGAGCACACTCTTAATATTGATCCCAAGTTTAAACCGGTCAAGCAATTTCTTCGTTGCTTTAATGAAGAAAGATGCAAGGCAATTGGTGAACAGGTAGCCCGACTGTTGGCTGCTGGGTTTATCGTCGAAGTGTTTCACCCTAAATGGTTGGCTAATCCGGTGCTTGTCCTTAAGAAAAATGGCACTTGGCGTATGTGTGTGTGGACTACATGGACTTGAATAAAGCTTGCTCGGCCGATCCCTTTGCTCTCCCGCGTATTGATCAGATCATTGATGCGACGGTGGGTTGTGAGCGCCTGAGTTTTTTGGATGCTTATTCAGGATATCATCAGATCAAGATGGCAGTTAAGGACCAGGAGAAGATAGCCTTCATCACTCCCTTTGGAGCCTTCTGCAATGTTTCTACGCCCTTTGGGCTCAAGAGTGCTCAGGCAACTTATCAGTGTTGTGTGCAAAATTGTCTTCACACGCAGATTGGGCGTAATGTTCTTGCCTATGTGGATGACATTGTGGTAAAATCCAGGAAGAAGGAAACACTGATAGATGACCTCAAGGAGATGTTTGACAATCTTCGGGTTTACAAGATGATGCTTAATCCGAATAAATGTGTTTTTGGTGTTCCGGCAGGCAAGCTTCTCGATTTTTTTGTATCCAACAGGGGCATTGAGGCTAGCCCGAAAAAGATTAAGGCAATCACATCCCTGGCTAAACCGAAGTGTATCAATGATGTTCAGCGTCTAGCAGGTCGGATTGCAGCCCTCAGCCGGTTTATCAGTCGTCTGGGTGAGAAGGCAATTCCTTTGTATCAGATGTTGAAAAAGACAGATGATTTCGTCTGGAGTGATGCAGCCAATGCGGCTTTTGAGGAGCTAAAGCGATAATTGGTTGAACCGCCGGTTCTTGCAGCCCCAGTTGATAATGAGCCTTTCCTGTTATATATGGCTGCCAATGCCCGAGCGGTCAGTGTGGCAATTGTGGTTGAGCGTAAAGAAGCTGGGAAGGAATATCCGGTTCAACGACCTGTATACTATATCAGTGAAGTTCTGATCCAGTCAAAACAACGCTATCCACATTGGCAGAAGTTGGTGTATGGGGTTTTTATGGCCAGTCGAAAGCTCAAGCAATATTTTCAAGGCCATCCCATTACAATGGCTAGTTCTGCTCCTTTGGGCGATATCATTCAAAACAGGGAAGCAACTGGCCGAGTTGCAAAGTGGGCAATCAAGCTTGGTCCACACGGTTTAAAGTATGTACCTAGAACAGCCATCAAATCTCAGACCCTTGTGGATTTTATCAATGACTGGACCGAGTTGCAAGCACCAGAAGATAAACCGGATGATACATACTGGACTATTCATTTTGATGGATCCATGCAGTTGGAAGGCTCGGGGGCTGGAGTTGTCCTTACTTCTCGTTGAGGTGATAAAATTTGCTATGTCCTCCGCTTGATGTTTCCTTGTACTAACAATGCAGCTGAGTACGAAGCTTTACTCCATGGTCTCCATGTGGCCAAAGAGATGAACTTAAGTCGAGTTCGTTGTTTCGGAGATTCTGATCTGGTGGCTCAGCAAGTTTCTGGTACTTGGGATTCTAAGGATCCACTCATGGCGGCTTACAGGCGTGAGGTGGATATTGTGGCGGGTCACTTCAAAGGGTATCAGGTCGAGCATATCGATCGGCGCAAAAACAAAGCAACAGATGCTTTAAGCCGGCTTGGATCTCAGCGTAAACCGGTACCTCCTAATACCTTTTTAGATATCTTGCATAATCCGTCTGTTAAGTTGCCTACAGAAGAGGATTTGGCTGTTCCTGATCCGGAGACTCAGTTGGTGGCCGCTTTACACGTCGTACCAGATTGGACGGTTCCATATCTAGCGTATATGAACCGGGGCAAGCTACCAAATGATAAAGTCCTGGCTCAACAGATAGTCCGGCGATCCAAGTCCATGGTCATTCACAATGGCGAGTTACACCGCTGTAGCGTTTCAGGTGTATTTCAGCGTTGTGTTTCTCCGAAAGAAGGCCAAGAGATCCTACGGGAAATTCATGAAGGCGATTGTGGTCATCATGCCGGTTCAAAGTCCCTGGTTGCAAAAGCTTTTCGTCATGGGTTTTACTGGTTGACAGCTCATGCTGATGCGGAAGATCTGGTAAAGCGATGTGATGCTTGTCAAAAAATTTCACGCAGAGCTCATGTTCCGGCTCAGGAGCTACGGATGATTCCTATCACTTGGCCTTTTGCTACTTGGGGGCTTGATATGGTGGGACCCTTTAAACGTTCCCAGGACAAGAAGACCCACCTGTTGGTGGCAGTTGATAAATTCACCAAGTGGGTTGAAGCGGAGCCTGTCAGCAAGTGTGATGAAGCTACGGCGGTTCAATTTCTCAAAAAGATTATCTTCCGTTTTGGCTTTCCACACAGTATTATCACGGATAATGGTACCAACCTTTCCAAAGGTGAGATGGAGGATTTCTGTCAGAGAGAACACATCCGGCTTGACCTAGCATCTGTGGCGCACCCTCAATCCAACGGTCAAGCGGAGCAAGCTAATCAAGAAATTTTGAAGGGTCTTAAACCCCGGCTCATGATTCCCTTGAAGTGGACGCCGGGTTGTTGGGTGGAAGAATTACCTTCTGTGTTGTGGAGTATCAACACCACCCCCAATCGATCAACAGGTTACACGCCTTTCTTTATGGTATACGGGGCAGAGGCAGTTCTCCCAAGTGATATACGTCATGACTTGCCCCGGTTTGCTAATTATGTTGAAGCGGACAACGAGCAAGCTCGCCAAGAGGCACTAGACCTGTTAATGAGAAACGGTATATGGCTCTGGCTCGATTGGCGGTTTATCAACAAGACCTACGACGTTATCAAAGCCGACGGGTTAGGACAAGAACCTTTCAAGAAGGTGACTTGGTGCTCCGGCTCATCCAGGATCAGACCGACATGCACAAGTTATCCCCGCATTGGGAAGGACCCTTTGCGGTCAGCAAGAATCTGCACAACGGATCATACTACCTCATTGACGTTTGAGACAACTCACGCAACTCTGACGAGGAGACCCGACGGCCATGGAACATAGCTCTCCTCCGGCCTTATTACACTTGAGCCATAGGCTCTTCTTATGTACATATCTCGACAATGTATATATTATGATCAATAAATAAATCAGCATCCTTGCTCTAAGCGGGGCCTCTGCTGTTTTTTCTCAAATATCCTTTGAATTACATGGGGGCTTCAGCTGACAAAGCGGAGTACTACCAGTTAAACCGGCTATCACGCCACAAAGCTTGGGAGCTTCACAACCAAGGGGCCAAAGAGAGTCTGGATGCTATGCACAACTCAAACATAGGCACCCATTGAGCACAACTCATCACGTTACTTGGGGGCTCCTTGTGTCAAATACCAAGGAGTTTGAATGGACCCTTGTAGCTGGGTATCGACCCACGGCTTGGAAGCCTGGTATATTTACCTAAAACCCCGGGTTAACCTGCCTTCATCAAGTAAGACACTCCTATCCAGGTCATCCTGGCACGGCCCTTCGAACGTTTGACAGTTACTCTCATTGAGACCCTACACTTGTCAAAGTTAAAATGGTGATTGGTTAGTTGGAGGTCCATCTTAAAAGGCTTTGTTAAATGGTTCAACTCAGCGGCCTGGCAGCCCACAAAAAGCCTCGAATTTAGGCCTGGCATCCCTCAAAAAGCCTTGACTACACAGTTTTATTTGCGTTTTGCTGAATTTTATGTTAAACCGATTTTCTTGGCCTGGTCAGTTATCTTATTAGCCCGGTATTCTTTAAACTGGCTTGGTTTGCCACTACACGTTGACAGACCTTATTCTTAAACCGGAGTTTGTTAACCCGGCCTGGCATTGACTACCAGTCACCAGCTTTGATCATCTGGTGTGCATCATCACCCGGTATGACTTACTATACGACATCAGTACATGATGGAGTTATACAAGAATTTTAGATTGGGGTTTTTACCCTTATTACAATCAAAGTTGACCAGCCAACTAAATAGGGATATTACATCACAGGTATGAATCATTTCATATTTTTATGGTTTGATTATCAATCAGGCCTTTTCTTGGGCATTATGACCTGTCCGGCGGTAAACTGCCAGGACCCTTTTCTTTTTATGCACACATAGGAGTTGCATATTATGATACCTGAACCAAAATTAACATTGACATGGCGGATCACATAAAGTATCTCCTCCTGCACGATGGCAGCAGATCAACATAGTTTTTGCTACCCTATTACAAGGCACTCAGAGGCCCAAAATATGGAATTGTTTCACAACGGACAGTTTCTAATATATCAATTGAATTGACGGATTAAGCTTCATTGCCGGGTTGATGTGAAGTAGATGGGTCATCTGGCGTCGGTTCAACCTCCTCCTCCCCATCCAATGGCTGGAAGCCATTGGTGGTCCAGTCAATCTGGGTTAAGGCCTGAAAGACAACCTCTTCACTTATAAGCTCAGCCGGATCAACGTCAGGGGCGTAAGTGTGCTTACGGATTGGTGGAACAAGGTTCTGCACTTCAGGAATAACAGCTTCAACCCGTCTGTTGTTGCGTCATAGAAGGATCGGTGAACCGTCAGGTTAGCCTCTTCTGCCAACTGACTCGCTAGAGGACGCATCTCCCTTTTTACCCGTTTGAGGGCGTCGTTGTCAAAAACTTCGCCGTTTTCTTGTGCACTGGGGAAGCCCTTCGCTATATCAGCCGGATCAAGATCAGCTATCCATGCCTTGGCTCGAGTCAGTGCTAATAAAGTGCCAGCCCAGGCAGCGGATCGCTTCAACTCTTCTATCTGCGCTGGCGTCATAGATAGCCGGTCCAGCATGTCCTTGATAAGTGTTGGCAGCGCATTGTCATAAGAAGTGGCGCAGATAACCCGTTGGACGCCGGTATACAGCTGTTCAATCAGTGTATACGCGGACTTGAGTTTCCTTCGCATATCAGAACCCAGATGAGCAATGCGACTACCATATCAGTTTAAGAAGTTCATGTTAAACCGGAGAAATTTCAAAGCGAAATATTCATAAAGCCTTGGCAAACAATTCTTACCAAATATTGCAGAGGTCATGGCATTGACTTGGCGCTTTAATCCAGTAAGCTCTTCTGTCACCGGTTTAAGAGCTGATTCAGGGTTTTCCGCCCGCTTCAGCAATCCGGCCTTTTCGGTATCCCAGTTGGCCTGCTCAGGTTTGAACCATTCTTTGAGCTGCTCCATGGTGGTTAAGGCGGTTTTCAACTCATCCTTGGCCTTGGTGGTTTCTGCTTGTTGGGATTTCAGATTTTCTTGAAGGTCAGCAATTTGTGAGACTTGTTGATTTATCTCACTCTGCAACAGTAAGAAGAGCATGTCAATCTCTTTGTCAAAGTCCCAAGCATAAAACCAGTTATACACTTGGCACTTGGGGTCTAATTCGGATCATTTTTCTGCTAATTATTGAAGTCCCAAGGATTAATACAAGTTTTAATCATGGCACTTGGGGGCTAATGTGTGTTTGGTCAGAAATACACAAGGAAATTTCATAAAGTACAGTATGGAATATACAAAGTCCCGGTTTGACTTTCTAAAGACAAACCGACCCTTGGGGGCTACAATACAATGAAGGTACAGAACAAAGATCAAACTGTTTACCTCGTCGCACTCCATCAGGTTTACTAAACCAGCTTCATAATCACGGCTGGTGTAAAACCGGTTTAAGAAGCCGGAGTGAAGGT
Source organism: Triticum dicoccoides (assembly GCF_002162155.2). NCBI lineage: Eukaryota > Viridiplantae > Streptophyta > Magnoliopsida > Poales > Poaceae > Triticum > Triticum dicoccoides. The sequence continues at coordinate 178,418,658 of NC_041389.1, read as the reverse complement.
CTTAGGCAGAGAGATCGACATAAGTTGACAAGTCAGTCTTCCCCTTCCCCTTGCTCATAGCAGTGAATTTATCCTTGGCAGTGTGCTTAGATAAAGCAACCGGATTACCAGGGGCAGTATACCCAGTGCCAGTAACAATAACATCATCATCTTTGGCCGGGTTTGATGGGTTGACATTCTTAGCAGGGCTTGCCGCCTTGGTAGCAGGGCTTGGCTGTTTGTTAACAGGGCTTGGCGGATCAGCAGTTGAGCCCCGCTGTTCAACTGTTGGACTTGGAGGAGCAGGAGGATGTGAAGTATCAACCTCTACATTCGGTTCAACCTCTGGCGGGTTAGCATCAGCATCTTGGTTTTGCCCAGCAAAGCTGTCTATGGAAACTTCAGGGTCTTCGCCATGATGCTCTGGAGTCTTCTCCGGATCAACATCAACAGTAGGGTCGCTGGTCTTGGCTTTCTTACTTAATCGAGCCTTGGCACTACAACATCAAAGGTTAGAATATGGTAAACCGACAAATAAAAGAAACAAATTGAGTAATATACTTACCCAGCAACGACTTTGAGAGGAGGTAGCTGAGTGGTTGATGAACCGCCAGACGAGTTGGAAGAAGCCGGGTAATTCGGGTCAGATGGATTGAGAGGGCATCGGAAGAAACCTTTCAAAGGATAACGTTTTTCAGGAGAACAAGTCACCTCTGGACGACGTTTTCGGGTTGGCGTATCGGCTAAACCGGACGAAGTGATTTGTTGACCACTATGCTGGGTTGTGCGACGCTCTTCAACTTGCTGTGTCTTCAAAGAAAATTTTGGATCCAAATGAGCAAGGGGGTGAGATTGTTTTACTTTCCGGACTGTGCGACGAGTTCTTTGAACCGGTACAAGATCTGAATCGGAAGAAAGAAGAATTACCTCAACATGTTCTGCATGGCTGGCCTTAGCATCATCCTGGGAGTAGTCATTGTTAATAAGATGTACGAAAAAGGAACCAAGTGAGTCAAGTTCTACCTCAGCGTCTGATTCCTCATCCTCTGGCGGATAAGAAGACTCGGTGGTTTTCTTCTTGCCAGCGTTCTTGGTGGCCTTGGTCTTTGCACGAGGAGCCCGGGCCGGTTTAGTCCGTTTCCAAAAGGAGCTGTTAGCTTGAAATTAAGACAAGGAAAGGTTAGTACATAGTTAATATGGAGGCAAATCAGTAAAGTATTCAGATGAACTTTACCGCTGGCGGTTTATTGGAGACGCAAAACGGAGGCAACCCGGTTTGGCTGCATGCAGAGATCGGTTCATCAAGCATTTTCTTCACCGATTCAGTAACTTCAAGATCGGTCATTACTATTTCGTGATATCATTGAGGGTCTTTGACATCGCCAGTATATTCATGCATCAATCCGAGGCGGCGGCTTAAAGGTAAAATGCCCCAAGAAACCCAGCAGCAAACAAGGTCAATGCCAGTCAAACCGTTGGCCATCAGAGACCGAAGCTTGGCGAGTTGAGGTGCAAAGTTCTTCCGTTCTATGGCGGTTAAGCGTGAAGGTAATGGGTGGCCGTTGCTCAGCCGGTGAGGGCGATAACCCGGCAAAGGATTTTCTCCATCAGGGGCAGTGTTTCGGCCGTAAAACCAGGTCTGGTTCCAATCTTTAGGATGGCTATGATGTTTTGCATGAGGGAAGTCAACTTCTTTCCTGTTCTGAATTGAAACGCCACCAAGATCTGTGTTAGGACCGTCTGAGAATTCTCTATGGCGGTTCAGATGAAAGAAGTCCCAGAACAGCACCACGGTTGGCTCTTCTTGAAGATAGACTTCGCAGAATACTTGAAAGTTGCATATATTGGACACAGAGTTTGGACCAATATCTCGCGGATGAAGTTGGAAGCTTGCGAGGACATCCTGGAATTTTTTTGATCCGAGCGGACTGAATCCCCGGTCTAAGTGTTGCATAAAAACAATCACCTCTGCTTCTTGAGGTTCAGGTGGACATTCCGATTCCGGAACTCGCCAGTGGAGAACCCTTTTTGAGGCTAAGGCACTAGTGGTAACATAACCGTTGATTTGTGTTTCCGTGATCCGGGACGGAACACAATTGCAAGCAGAGAATTGTTTCGTCATCCCGGAAGGGGGGAACTGAAAGGAAAAACAAATGCCAGTTTTACAATTTAACGGTTCAAGGTGTACAATTCAGTGTTAAACCGGAGAAAAATACTATGCAAGGTTCAGTTGGCGGTTTAAGAGAGGGCTAATGATATATGGCGGATTGGCTATCAAAGGTTAAACCACCCACAGGCAGAAGGGCTAGGATTCAATATTTCTGCTAAGTATTGACAGAAACAGGTTTCACACAATGATCAAATTTATTTGGATCTACCGCACATCCGTAAAGCAATTTTTTCTATGATCTCTAAAGGCGCTAAGCAGAACAGGGAAGGTCATGTACTCTACAGAAGAAAAGGAAGATCTGCTAGCATTAAAAATGGATGTGGAGTAACTACCGCATGAGATCTACACTGCTATTGGATCAAAACTACCGCGTCAGAAGGAAGGACGAAGAGGAAGAATGAAATACTGTACAGAGGAGCTCGCAAACCCTAAACACAGATCTAAAGATGAAGGAAAGAGGAAACTTACCACTACAGATTTGCTACAGAGGGGTGCGACGAGTTTCTGATCCGTTTCAGGTTGATGCAGCGGCCTTTGTCGATGCAGTTCTCAAGGGTCGCAGACGGCGGCGGAGCTTCAGAGCTTGGGCGTCGCGAGGAAGAAGAAGGCACAGAAGGGGAAAAGAGAGAAGGGCCCTCGGGCCTTATTTATAGAGGAAAGAATAAAACGGCAGACGCGAGAATCAAGGAGCCTGAAACGGTAGAATGGGTGCGCTTGTCGCCTCGATTTTCGGGATAACCATTAAGTGAAGGGAATCTTTTTAATCTTTTTATACAAAGATGATGTCATGATGGACCATTGCTGTGTTCCGAAGATGACGTCACGGCGGTTTTAAAAAGCTTACAGGAGAAGACAATATGGCGGTTTACGAAAATACAAGAGGACGCCTACAAGATATCTTTGAAGTATTGACATGAACAAGTTCAAATTAATCTGGGGCCTAATGTTGGGGATATAGCTACTGAGTGTAAACCGGCCAGGAGGGCCCGGTTCACCCTCGACTATGCTAAAGCCCATGAAGATCCAGAAGATGGCGTTTTACTAATGAAGCTTAGAAGCCCGAAGCCCAAAGGCGGATTAAGGCCCATAGTGGTAAACCGCCATGACTATGTAAACTTGTAATATAAGTTAGGAAAGGAGAGACCGAGCTGGACACTTTGTATGAGTCGGCCTCGGGGCTCTGTAGACCGGCCGGGCATTAACCTGTGTATATAAAGGGACGACCCGGCGGCGGTTCAGGGACAACAGATACCAACTCGAGACTCAGGCATGCGTATTTCGCTCCCTGGTCATCGAAACCCAATCAATCCCATCACAACTAGACGTAGGCTTTTACCTTCATCGAAGGGGCCGAACTAGTATAAACTCCCATGTCCGTTGTCCAGTTTAACCCCTTCAAGCTAACCCGTTGCGATGGCTCCACGACTAAGTCCTTTCATGAGGACATCTGACGTGTTAATTCCACGACAGGAGGGATAGCATATTTGTTGTCGTGGATAGATTCTCGAAAATGGCACACTTTATACCATGTCATAAAAGCGATGATGCTGTTAATGTTGCTGATTTGGTCTTTCGTGAAATTGTTCACTTGCATGGTGTGCCAAATACTATTGTTTTAGATCGTGATACTAAATTTCTTAGCCACTTTTGGAGATGTTTATGGGCTAAGTTGGGGACTAAACTACTTTTTATTACTACTTGTCACCCCCAAACTGATGGACAAACTGAAGTAGTCAATAGAACATTGTCTACTATGCTTAGGGCTGTTTTGAAGAATAATAAGAAAATGTGGGAAGAATGCTTGCCTCATATTGGGTTTTCTTATAATCGTTCATTGCATTCTACTACAGAGATGTGCCCTTTTGAAATTGTGTATGGTTTCCTACCGCGTGCACCTATTGATTTGTTGCCTCTTCCATCTTCAGAGAAGGTTAATTTTGATGCTAAACAACGTGCTGAATTGATTTTAAAAATGCATGAGTTAACTAAGGAAAATATTGAGCGTATGAATGCTAAATATAAACTTGCTGGAGATAAGGGTAGAAAACATGTTGTGTTTGCACCTGGATATCTTGTTTGGTTACATTTGTGTAAGGATAGATTTCCTGATTTGCGCAAATCAAAGCTAATGCCTCGTGCTGATGGTCCTTTTAAGGTGTTGGAGAAAATAAATGATAATGCATATAAACTTGAGCTGCCTGCAGATTTTGGGGTTAGTCCCACTTTTAACATTGCAGATTTGAAGCCTTATTCGGGTGAGGAAGATGAGCTTCCGTCGAGGACAACTTCAGTTCAAGAAAGGGAGGATGATGAGGACATCAATACTGTTGTTACACCCACAGCCCCTACTGCTACATATACTGGACCAATTACTAGAGCTCGCGCACGCCAATTAAATTATCAGGTACTTTCATTTCTTGTTAATGATTCTAATGTTCATGAGAATATGATGCTGCCTAAATTGGATACATTTGTTTTGATTACAAATGAAGGGCCTAGCTTGGAGAAGGATGAACATTGGAGTAAGAACAAGCATGGAGATGATGGCATGCGCAAGGGGAACAAGAACGGAGTTACAAGTGATGATTTCAGGACTTTGAAGCCACCATAATGGGTGCATGAAGCCTTGGACGAAATATACAAGATGCCACTTCATAAATTTCGTCCCGAGGCTATTCTAGGTGCTGCGTCACCTTATTATTGGGCCAGGCCCATGTAATTTCGAAATACATAAGTATAGGCTATTTTTAGAGTCCGTATGTGTGGGGAAACAAGAGATAGGGTTGATTTCGGACCCCTCCACCAAGGGCCACGAAGTTCCCCCCCTCTTCCTCCATATATACAGCCCTCAGGGCACCATTTAGACTTTGGGTTTTGTTTAGATTAAAGTTTGCCATAGCTGCAACTTCGCGTACTTCGTTTGTGTTCAACGACCAGACAAAGGCGTCATAGAACCCCACCTTGATCAATAAAGCTTTCCACTTATATTCGCAATATCCAGATTGCAATATTAGTTTCTTGCTTGTTCTTTGTTTGCCTGCAGGAAACAGACCTTCGTGGTCAGGTTGATCGTGCTCCGGCGTGGTCAATAACCTCTCGGAGTTGGTTTAACGATTGCTAAGGCGTGACGTCCTCGCACGTTCGTAGTCGGATCGTCAAAGTCGACTTCCTCCAAAATGATAGCCACCATCTCATCGAAAGACGGGACACCTTTGCCTCTATCAGTAATCCCACCGTGCCATCAATCGTGGCGCTTGGGAAGTAAGCGATTCTCAATGGGCAAGTGGGGAGGCGCACCACTTTCATCGCCTCGATAAAGGAATGAGGGGTCCCCATTTTTACCCACGCCTTCTTCCTCCTTTGCGCACCCTTGCCCCCTCGAGCTCAAGCGCCCTAGCCCAAGTCTTCTTCGCATAGCTAAACATGTCCGGAGCAGGAGGCAAGTGGGTGGCCTCCACCGTGAAGGAGAAGCATATCACGAATCTTCGGCCGGCCGGATACTTGGCCGCAGACATCGCGCACCGGCTACCGGACGCCAGGCAGATCATTCCAATTCCGGAACCTCACGAGAGGGTCGTGTTTGTTGCCCACTTCGTCCGTGGACTGGGATTTCCACTTCATCCCTTCGTCCGCGGGCTCACGTACTACTACAGGCTAGATTTCCACGATCTAGCCCCAAATTTCGTCCTCAACATCTCGGCGTTTATCGTCGTGTGCGAGGCCTTCCTCCGCATCAAGCCTCACTTTGGCTTGTGGCTACAAATCTTCTGCGTGAAGCCGAAGATCATGAGCGGCCAGCAAGCGGAGTGCGGAGGGGCCATGGTGGGCAAGATGCCTAACGTCACCTGGCTTAGCGGCTCCTTCGCGGAGACCATGAAAGGGTGGCAATCGGGGTGGTTCTACATCACCGAGCCGCGCGGTGCCAACTGGGCGGCGGCCCCCGAATTCCGACTCGGAACCCCCACTCAGCTCACCTCCTGGGAAAGGAAGGGCCTGGCCTGGGGCGAACCTACAGAGCTGATCGGACTCTAGAACTGCATCAAAAATATGAAGGACAAGAACATCAAGCTTGTCAACATGGTCCAGGTCATGCTTGTCCGCCGGATTCTTTCATGCCAAAGACGGGTATTCAATCTATGGGAGTTCGTCCCGGCCGAACACCAGACGCTTCGAAAGCTCTATGACATGACGCACAAAGGCGCATGGAAGGTGCTATTCAAGGCCTCCGAAGTACCTCCCCCCACATCCGAGGGGGAAAACTTTGTTTTTGCCACTCTAGTTTTTGCCAACTTTGCTTATGCCACTCTAGAATTTGACATTTCACTTTTGCCACTCTTAGCTTTTGAGAATATATCACTTTTGCCATTCCGTGGCAAAAGCAAAAATTTTAGAGTGGCAATTGTGATACATGTCAAAAGCTAAGAGTGGCAAAAGTGAAATAAAAAATTATCGTTTTTGCCACAAAATGGCATTTGTGATGTATTGTCAAAAGCTAAGAGTGGCAAAAGTGAGATGTCAAATTCTAGAGTGGCATAAGCAAATT
>NC_041389.1:178364031-178411498 GCF_002162155.2 Triticum dicoccoides | reverse complement strand
ATATATTTATGGGGGAGTCTTAAGTCATTGTGTTTATTTGATCAGGATTATGTGGAGACAGTGGAGCGGATTGACTGTCCAGCTCCGCTGCCGGAAGCTCCAGCCGATGCTCTCCTGACAGAGATGCTAGTCCCGGCGCCCTACCAGGCACCGAAAAAGAAGGCCCCGGGGGCCAGAAAGGGTCTCCGGCGTAAGGTCGTACTGGACGCCTCGTCCGAGGACAACGAGGCACACTCCTCCCCCGAAGGGGAGGAAGAAGAGGAAGAGGCCACCCCATCCGGAGAGGATGGGGGACCTAGGAAGGCAGACCAGGGGGCCGGGAAAGTCCCCCTGGCGCAAGGCCGTCATACCCATGTCGTCCGAAGACGACGAGGTAGATTCCTCCCGTGGACGCGGGGGGAAACACGAAGAAGTTCTGCCTCCCCGCACTGGGGAGGAGAAGAAGAGAAAAGCTGCCCCGAAGGGGGAGGCTAAGACGTCCAAGAAGGGAAAGGCGTCCTTTCCGGACTACTCCACCACAGCTGCTCACAGTAATGAAGAGTGGCTGCCCAGGGGGAAGCCCCTAGAGAGATCATAAGTCTCTGCACTCTATTGTACTTAGTGCGACTTTGTTTCATAGTCTTGTTATAATGCCGAGCATATATGCAGTCCGGCTAGGGCCCATCTTGAGGTGTCGTCTTCGGATGGGTCTTTGAGTGATTCAGAGATGAACTCGCTCCCGACGGCCACCACTCCTCGACCTGCGGATGACATGGAGGTGTTATCCCAAAGGATCCCGGAGCAGGGGGAGGTGACTCTGGAGACGCCCCAAGGCGGGATTCCAGACGCTGGGCACACGGGGTATAGGATCCCTGCGGATCGTGCCGATGAGAGCCGCAACCAGCCGGGCTCTCAGCCGGATACTGTGTCGGAACCTTCGATGGTTCCAGATTCGGGCAGGAGGCCCCCCTTTAAGGAGGGTGAGCCGTCCGTGCCGATGACTTCCGTCACGCTAGAGGCGTCAGATAGTCTGCTGGAAGCGCTTCGCGGCGCTTCCATGGATGATGAGCACCGTACTCTTATGAGTGTGGTGATTCAGATGGTTCTGTCCGCCAAGAGCGGACTAACTAAAGCCTGCACCAGCCTCCTAACAGGCTTTGAGGTGAGTAAGAAATATGTAAAATTACCACCCGATAGGTAGTAGCCCCTGATACTCTGTTCGGTGTTCGGAAAGAAAAGCCAAACAGAGGGTCAATTATAATTCGCAGGAGCCAAATAGTAAGTGTGCATGTCAATAAGCAGGTTGTGCTACTTGCCGCTGCTGTCTGCACAGCCGAGGTTGGCGGACTAAAGCATGACCTGGAGCAGGCGCAGGGAGAGCTCGGCCTCGCGAAGAGGCAGCTCGAAGAGAACAAAGGTGAGTGATACCCCGTTCTCATATGATGAAGGATAGACAAAGTTGGTTATTCTAACAACAAAGTGTCACGACTTTGTAATAGGGGCCACCATCGAAGTGGCGTCTTTGAAGAAAGCGCTATCCGAGGCCGAAGACAAGGCGGCCTTGGAGCGCAAGGAGCGCAAAAAGCAAGATGCTAGAGTGGGCGAAGTACAACAAGAGCTCCAGGAACTCGGCCAAAAGTTTAAGTCCTTGGAGCATGATCTTAAGATGAAAGAGACTGAGCTTGCGAAGGCCCTTGTCAGTGTGAAAGACGCCAAGGCTGAAGCCAAAAAGGCACAACAGGAAATCCAGGCGGCCACGAAGATAGCGGCGGGTAAGACATTCTTTATGCAAAGCAAACATGTGGAGGCGGCATTTCTTTTACTTACCCGAATTCGGAGCTCTCTAGGGGCATTCGCAGATCTGCCACGCATCGTATCAGATGCCGCGGAGTTCTACCGTGCCAAGGAGGGGAGCTCCACGGAGAAGTTGTTCTGCTCCCAGTATGCTGGGGCCGAACACCCAATGCCTCTGAGTGACCAACTGAAGTAGTTGGTTGAACTCCACAGGGCGGCCGAAGTGGCTATGAAAGATTTCATAGTCCGGATGTGGACTGGTGAGCCCTTGCCCACTAGCTATTTCAGCCTGATCAAGCGGATGGTGGATGCCTGTCCGCGGCTTGAAGTTATCAAGCGATCCGTTTGCATTGAGGGTGCCCACCGGGCCTTTGCCCGCGCGAAGGTGCATTGGAGCAAGCTGGATGCGGAGAAGCTGGTGAAGGACGGGCAACCGGAGGGCAAGGCGCATCGCTATCCCGAGAAATATTACGATGGCGTTATGAAGGGCGCTCGTCTCGTGGCCGATGAATGTACCAAGGACACAATCCTTGAGTAAATGTACCTCTGTCGCTGTTGTAATCTAAAGACGAAGTTACTTGCGCTATGTAGCGCTGTTTGATTTAAAATATTACCTTCTGTGCGGCTGTTTATAGGATTCTGAAAGTAGGCCAGTTGTCAGCTTCCGCCCCCATGTAACTAGTACCGGGGTGTTCCTGGAAAAACCCGAATACTCTTTATACAAATTTTTGGTCCCTTAAGGAGGTATCCGGCGCAGCGAACAAGGCAATCGAACTATGCGGCTTTATAACTTTCACTTAGCCATAGAAGTCTACAATTTTAAATTTCGGCAAAGCCCCTAGAATTCGGAAGGCCGAATTGGGGCGCTATATACGCCTAAATCGGACGAGGCCGATTCCTCGCCTAAAGCGAAAAAATCTTTATGGATTTTAAGACCTCTCGAACAACGACCAGCTCTTGCGCATCATGCCGGTCAGTTTTCGGCTTTCTCTATTGAGGTGCTCGTCCGGAAGAACCGGGACACAATCGCAGTAGTTCTCCCTGCGCTACCTTAGCCGATATAATGGAACGTAAGGTACCAAAACAAGGGAGTCGGGCAAACCCAACTATTGACCAAAGACGTGATTCAGAGCTGATGCATATAGTGTTATAATTTCGGGGTGCCGCACTGCTGAAAGTGTTCGGACTTGTTTTGCCATATTATGAGGCGCCATAAGAAGCCCCTGGCAAACTGATCGTACCAAGGTGTACAGATGCGATATTAAATAAACATTTGCAAGAAAAGTGCGCAAATAAGAATAATAAGCTGACGCTATATATTATCTTCCATTGATGAATAATACGTTTAAGCGTATGTTTACAATGGGTGCATTTAAGCAGAAGTAAATAGGACTATTTAACATGTCCTATCCAAGGGCAGGCTGCATGTAGGTATATAAAACAGGTATAATGATCGTGAACAGATTCCACCTGGGTATTTCCTTTTGTGCGCAAAGCCTGTTACCTCCTTGGTTTTCTCTCCTGTGTAAGTCCGACAATCCGACTCTTCTGAAGAGGCTTCCCTAAAGCAGTGTCCTGAAAGATAAAAAAGGGAGGGTTATGAAGGTAAGTTGCGGTTATACCGCACTATTGACTGAGTCACTACTGCGCCTCCGCCTATGCCCATGGTATTTTGAGTGTGTAATTGTGTACACGTGGCACGAATGCTGCTTTGATGGGGCTTGAGCGGAGGCCGGACTGCTAGTCGCGCTCTTGGCGGGCCTGGTGATCCTGTTGCGGGGTGCTCCAGACTCGCTTGACAGTGCTCGAGGTTACCGTCGCCGGATTGGTGGTTTCTCGGAGGAGGCCGCATTGTACTTCCGCTGCGAGGGCTGCAGTATGCTCTTCTGTATGGATAGAGCGGTCCATGTTTCCGTTGACTGTTATTACCCCGCGTGGTCCTGGCATCTTGAGCTTGAGGTATGCATAGTGTGGTACCGCATTGAATCTAGCGAATGCGGTTCGTCCAAGCAGTGCGTGGTAACCAATACGAAAAGGGACGATATCTAAGATTAACTCTTCGCTTCGGAAATTATCCGGAGATCCGAAGACCACTTCCAATGTTATAGAGCCCATGCAACGGGCCTCTACTCCAGGAATTACACCTTTAATGGTGGTTTTGGTGGGCTTGATCCTTGAAGGGTCGATGCCCATTTTGCGCATTGTGTCCTGATAGAGCAGGTTCAGGATGCTGCCGCCATCCATGAGGACTCGCGTGAGGTGGAATCCGTCGATGATTGGGTCTAGGACCAATGCGGCTGAGCCGCCATGACGGATGCTGGTAGGGTGATCCCTATGATCAAAGGTGATCAAACAAGCGGACCATGGGTTGAATTTGGGGGTGACTGGCTCCATCGCATAGACGTCCCGTAATGCTCGCTTCAGTTCCCGCTTGGGAATGTGGGTGGCGTAGATCATGTTGACCGTTTTCACCTAGGGAGGGAATTTCTTCTGTTCCCCCGTGTTCGGATGCCAGGGCTCCTTGTCATCGTCGCTGTGCAGCCCCTTGTCCTTATTTTCGGCGTTTATTTCACCGGCCTGTTTGAACACCCAGCAGTCTCTATTAGTTTGGTTGGCTAGCTTGTCCGGGGTACCATGAATTTGGCACGAGCGTTCTAGTGCGGTCTAGACTGGACGATCCTTGATTGTTTCTTTTGAACGGCTTCTTCCGTTGACCGGACTTGGATTCGCTGAATCCGGCGTTGACTGCCGTGTCTTCAGTGTTGTCGCCATTGTTCCGTCGCTTATGTCTGGTGCGCCGTGGACTGCCGTTATTGTCACGGACGTCTGAAGTGCCAGAATGTGGCGTAGTGCTGTTGCGAGCCAACCAGCTGTCCTCGCCCACGCAAAAGCGGGTCATTAGTGTCGTGAGAGCTGCCATGGACTTGGGTTTTTCCTGGCCGAGGTGTCGGGCGAGCCACTCGTCACGGATATTATGCTTAAAGGCCGCCAGGGCTTCGGCGTCCGGACAGTCAACTATTTGGTTCTTTTTAGTTAGGAACCGAGTCCAGAATTTCCTGGCTGACTCTCCGGGCTGTTGAGTAATGTGGCTCAAGTCATCGGCGTCCACTGGTCGCACATATGTGCCCTAGAAGTTATCGAGGAACGCGTCTTCCAGTTTTTCCCAACTGCCAACAGAATTTGCGGGCAGGCTGTTTAGCCAGTGCCGGGCGGGTCCTTTGAGCTTAAGGGGAAGATACTTGATGGCGTGTAGATCGTCTCCGCGGGCCATGTGAATGTGGAAAAGGAAATCTTCGATCCATACTGCGGGGTCTGTTGTGTCATCATATGATTTAATATTTACGGGTTTGAACCCTTCAGGGAATTCATGAGCCATCACTTCGTCAGTGAAGCAGAGGGAGTGTGCGGCGCCTCTGTGCCGGGCTATGTGGCTACGCAGCTCGAATTGGTCTGGGTGGCTGTGTTCGGCCAAGCCGGATTTGTTGCTAGTGTATCCAGCATGACGGTCCTCGCCACGTGTCGGGGCGCGCCCCCGTGATCCGCAGATCGATCTTGACTGTCCTGCTTTGTTTTCCAGTATATCTTGCAGGTCTTGCCTTTTGCCCCGGGCCGTAGTGTATCGGCGTGGGGGTACGGGCTAGTATTCGGGCTGATATGCCATTTTATCCCGGCCACGAGGTGGCCGGTCAGCCGTGTGGCGCTCGAGTCCATATTCCTCGGCTACTAGGACTTCAGTCCATCTATCTGTGAGCAGGTCTTGATCAGCTTGGAGTTGCTGCTGCTTCTTTTTCAGGCTCCTCGGAGTGGCCATAAGCCGACGCTTGAAGCGTTCCTGCTCGACGAGGTCCTCAGGCACGCCGAACTCATCGTCGCTGAGGCTAATCTCGTCTTCGGAGGGGGGCATGTAGTTGTCCTCCTCCGGATATCCGTCCGTCGCCTGTTCGTCTGGGCTGACCTGTCCGTCTTCCTGATTGGCCTGCTCAAAGGCATGCTGATCAGGGTTGTATTCCTCTTCGGCACCATCCGGATTGTTTTCGTCTCCTGGGCTAGTATTATTGCGGTGGGGCTTGGAGCGGCGCCGATGACGCCCATGCTTTGCTTTTCTCCCTGAGGGGTTATCCTCCGTTGCCTCACCGCCATTGGTTTCCTTCGGAGTGTCCACCATATATATATCGTATGAGGAGGTGGCTGTCCACCGCCCCGTGAGCGGTGGTTCCTGTTCTTCTCTTGCATCATTGTCCATGCCGTCGATGTCTTTGGAGTCAAAGTCAAGCACGTCGGTTAAATCATCAACCGTGGCAATGAAGTGGGTGGTGGGTGGGCAACAAAATCCTTCGTCGCCTGCTTCCCACTCGAGCCGGACATAGTTCGGCCACGAGTCTCCTGACTAAGAGAGAGACTTTAACGAGTTCAGCACATCGCCAAAGGGTGAGTGTTGGAAGATATCCGTTGCGGTGAACTCCATTAAAGGAGCCCAACCAGGTTCGACGGGCTCAGGAGAGCATGGACCGGAACCTACAGCCGGATACGAGTCCGGGGGCCGGTGTCACAGGCTTCTTCGGGGCGAGGCCTGTGTTCGGCTCTACCGCCCATGAGTGTGCGGCTTGCGGGGCGGGGTCCATCCCTCCGTCCTTAGGCAACGCGGTCTGCTCCGAATTTAGGTCCGGTTCTGCCGCAGGGATGATATCCCGAGCATTGTCCGACAGCAGGTCTAAGCCATGCTCATCGTGACCGTCCGGTGCTCCTGGCACAGGCCCGAATCCATTGAAGATCAAGTCTCTGCGGATATCAGCCGTGTGATTCAGGTTTCCAAACCTGATCTGGTGGCCCGGGGCGTAGCTCTCGATCTGCCCCAGATGACCAAGCGAATTGGCCCGCAGTGCGAAGCCGCTGAACACAAAGATCTGTCCATGGAGAAAAGTCTCACCCCGGACCGTGTTGTTGACGATGATTGAAGGAGCCATCGAGCCTTGCTGCGATGACACAGAGGACCTCTCAATGAAAGCACCAATGTCGGTGTCAAAACCGGCAGATCTCGGGTAGGGGGTCCCGATCTGTGCATCTTAGGCTGATGGTAACAGGAAGCAAGGGACACAATGTTTACCCAGGTTCGGGCCCTCTCGGTGGAGGTAAAACCCTACTTCCTGCTTGATTAATATTGATGATATGAGTAGTACAAGAGTAGATCTACCACGAGATGTAGAGGCTAAACCCTAGAAGCTAGCCTATGATGATTAAGATTGTGATCGTGATCGGCCTTCTAAGGACCATCCTCTCCGGTTTATATAGACACCGGAGAGGGCTAGGGTTTACACGGAGTCGGTTACAAGGAAGGAAATATATTATCCGGATCGCCAAGCTTGTCTTCCACGCCAAGGAGAGTCCCATCCGGACACGGGACAGAGTCTTGAGTCTTGTATCTTCATGCTCCAATAGTCCGGACGAAGTATAGAGTCCGGCTATCCGGATACCCCCTAATCCAGGAATCCCTCAGTCCTACCACCTCAGTAATAGTGACCAATGAGCCGTGAAATCACATAGACCCAACACTAAGTTGGACGGGCGAAGCAACCATCACTCTTGAATCTGCTTCTCCCTTTAACTTAGGCGCCAGTGACAGGTTGCGTCCCCTCTGCCCGGGCATGAATGCGGCACCGATTCTTTGGGGCGGCACTGAACGTTTCAGGCGGGAAGCTTGCGCGGGCGATGGAGGGGCTTTGGGTGGGCCAGGCTGGTCAGCAGCGGGCGTGGCAGCTGTCCGCCTGTCCCAACCGGACGCCCAGAAACGAGAGGATGCACCGACTCTCGCGACTAAATCATACACTACACAACATCTCTCTGTAGGAGTAGGTCAATGTGTCGCTCTCTCTAACACACACATGCTGTTAAACACACACACACAAACACATACACACACATACACACACACACAGGTTCATAGAATAGGAATATCATGCGAGTGCGAAGCCACAAGAAGTGAGATTCAAATGGAGTACGTACAAGAAGAGAATAGGTGACGAATATTCCATCAAACCTGGTGTCGGTGTCAAAACTGGCGGATCTCGGGTAGGGGGTCCCGATCTGTGCGTCTTAGGCGGATGGTAACAGGAAGCAAGGGACACAATGTTTACCCAGGTTCGGGCCCTCTCGATGGAGGTAAAACCCTACTTCCTGCTTGATTAATATTGATGATATGAGTAGTACAAGAGTAGATCTACCACGAGATCGTAGAGGCTAAACCCTAGAAGCTAGCCTATGATGATTATGATTGTGATCGTGATCGGCCTTCTAAGGAGCAACCTCTCCAATTTATATAGACACCGGAGAGGGCTAGGGTTTACACGGAGTCGGTTACAAGGAAGGAAACATAATATCCAGATCGCCAAGCTTGCCTTCCACGCAAAGGAGACTCCCACCCGGACACGGGACAGAGTCTTGAGTCTTGTATCTTCACGCTCCAATAGTCCGGACGAAGTATATAGTCCGGCTTTCCAGGTACCCCCTAATCCAGGACTCCCTCAGTAGCCCTTGAACCAGGCTTCAATGACGATGAGTCCGGTGCGCAGTTCTGTCTTCGGCATTGCAAGGCGGGTTCCATCTCTGAATACTCCAAAGTAATTATCAAACACTTGGACCGTGTCCGGATCTGCAAAATGATCTTCACATGCCACCATAGGGGGCATAACATAAATCTGATCTGCTGGCAATTTTTAGACAACATGACATGCTGCCATGGTCGGGTCATTATTTGAACCGTTTCCGCACAACCAGCCTCAGCGCATATCGCGAGGCGGTTTCCTCTGCACGTTTTGCCACAGCAGAGATCGTGTCCCCTTATTGCAGTATTCTCATCAATATGGGTATGGGTAATCCAACTGCACCGCTAATCGCGGCGAGTGGGGAACAAGAGGGTTCCACCAGGCAAGTGGGGAGGTGCAAAAAGCTTTTACCGTCTCTATAAAGAGATAAGGTCTCTTCCTCTTTACCCACGCCTTCTCCTTCCGGTAGCCCATTCCCCTTTGTTCGAGCCCTAGAGCCCAAGCACTCTTCTTCTCCATCGAAGAGAGGTTTTCCAAAGATGTCCGGATCTGGAGCAGGAGGCAAATGGATGGCCTCTACCGTCCAGGAGAAAGATATCAAGAGGCTCCGAGAGGCCGGGTACCTGGCCAAGAAGATCGGCCATCGTCTTCCACCGGCGAGATAGATCGTCCCTACTCCGGAGCCCCACGAGAGAGTCGTGTTTCTTCCTCATTTTGTCCACGGGCTCGGGTTTCCCCTTCACGCATTTGTTCGCGGAGTCATGTATTATTACGGGATTGATTTTCGTGATCTTTCCCCCAATTCTTTCCTTAACATCTCGACGTTCATCTTCGTATGTGAGGCTTTTCTCCGGATTACGCCTCACTTCGACCTGTGGCTGAAGATTTTAAATGTGAAGCCCAAGATGGTGAGTGGCGAGCACGCCGAGTGCAGCGGTGCCATGGTGAGCAAGATGCCCAAGGTCGTTTGGCCGACGGGTGCCTTCAATGACTCCATCAAGGAGTGGCAGCAGCAATGGTTTTATATCACCGAACCGCGCGGAAAAAAGTGGGTTGCAGCCCCCGAGTTCAGATTCGGAGCCCCACTACGGCTCATGTCCTGGCCCAAGAAGGGCCTGAACTGGTCCTCGTCCGACGAGCTGTCACTGCTCCAAACGCGCGTCCAGAGTGTGGTCGACAAGGACGTCAAACTCGTCGACGTAGTATAGGTGATGTTAGTTCGCCTGGTTCTCCCTTGCCAGCGTGGAGCCTCCAATTTGTGGGAAAACGACCCAACCGAGCACCAGACCCTTTGGGAGCTCTATGACTCCCCCCACAAGGATATCTGGAAGGTTCTCTTTAAGTCCAGCAAATCATGGACGGGCTCCGCCGAGGACCGTGGGTATCAATTATCCCATTTTCAAGCCCGGTAAGTTATTGCTATGCTCTGTCCATCCATGCTTCAGTTGGCATGTCCTGAGGGAGACATTTTTATCATGCTTTATCATGACCCCAGGGATGGATAAAAAAGGTGGAGCGAATACATTGTCTGACCCCGCTGCCGGAGGAACCGGCCGGACCTCTTCTGACGAAGATGTTGGTCCCAGCGCCTTATGAGGCGCCAAAGAAAGAGGCCTCCAGGAAGGTCAAAAAGACTCGGAGTGGCCTCCGTCGTCGTGATGCTTCGGACGCATAATCCGAAGACTCCAGTGACCATCCTTCTTCCAAAGACGAAGAGGAGGAAGCGGAGGAAGACGAGCCTCCCGTAGGAGGTGGGAAGAAAAGGACGGCCTCCTCATCCCTGGAGGCCGAATCGCCCCAGAGGGGGAAAGGTTCCCTCCCAGAAGCATCCCCCACGGCTGCCAACACGCATATGCGTCAGGGATTTTTTGGGTATAGTAGTTTTAACTGTCGCTATATTACAGTCCGACGAGGTCTCGCGCCGGACAGTCCTCATCGGAGGATTCGCTGAGCTCAGACGCTTTGGCGAGCGAGACGCCTCCAGCGGCCCCTTCCCCAAAGTCCAGGCACTTTACTGAGGTGTCGTCTCAACGGGACCCGAACCAGGGGGGCATATCTCTGGGGCCGGACACATGGGAGCGGTGGCCCAGGCGTGTCGACGGCGAGGGCGATCTCGGGTTCGAACCACCGTCGGACACGGTCCTGGAGACTTTTGAGGCTCCAGGATCGGGCGAGCAGCCACCTTTGACGGGGGGAGGCTTGCCTACTCCGCCCGCAACCTCTGTCCAAGCAGAGCTGCCGGGCGGCCTATCGACAGCGTTAAGGAGCGCGTCTATCGTCGATGAACATCGGACCCTCATGGGTGCGGTGGTTGAAAAGATTCAGTCCGCCGAGAGCTGGCTGAATGAGTCCTGCCTTGGCCTTATAAAGGCCTTTGAGGTATGTTTTCTAAGAAATCTTTGAGGAATTGTCATAATATGAGTAGTAGCCCCTGATGCACTGTTCGGCGAAAGAGAGAAAAAGCCGGACAGGGGATCAAATCATATGCTTTTGCAGGAGCCTTTTTCAATGATGTATATCCCTTTGTATGAAAACAAGCGTCTGCAGAGAAGACCGCCACTCATAATGCGGAGGTGTCCGGACTGAAGCAGAGCCTGGAACGGGCCGAAGAGGAACTTTGCCATGTGAGGAAGCAATTGGAGGACAAGCAAGGTATGTTGAAACATTGTCTTGAATTCGGCATGAATGAGTAATTGTGCCTGATGAAAAGTATTTGTATTGTATGCTCTAGGAGCGAGTGCCGAATTTGAGGCGCTGAAGAAGGCTGTGCTGAAGCCAACGAGAAGGCTGCCGCCGAACAGGCTCTTCGTGAGAAACACGAGGCCAGGGTCATCAAAGCTGAGTGAGAGCTCCAGGAGGCGGTGAAGAAGAGTGAGGATTTGGAGCAGAGTTTAGTAGGGAAAGAATCCGAACTCGCCCAAGCTCTCCAAGCCACGGAGGATGCTCGGGAAGAAGCCCAAGGTGCTCTGAAGGATATTCAGGAGGCACGAAAGGTTGCGGCTGGTAAGGCCTTTTGTATTCAAAGCCATTTTTTTGCATAGTAATAGGGGCGCTAAGCGACGAACGAAATTCTTGTTCCTTCAGGTGTGTGTGCGGACCTACCATGCAGAATATCAGATGCTGCCCAATTCTACCGTGCGGAGGAGAAGAAGTCTGCGGAGAAGGATTTCTGGTCGCAGTATTTGGCGCCGAATTATCCGGTGCCATTTATCGATCAGCTGAAGCAGCTGGTCGAACTGCACCAGGCAGCCGAACTGGCCATGAAGGACTTGGTTGTCCGGCTGTGGCCCGCAGAGCCAATTCCAAGCAGTTACTTCGGACTCGTGAAGCGGGTTGTTAGTGCTTGCCCTCGGCTTGATGTCATCAAGTGATCGGTTTGCATAGAGGGTGTGCGCATGGCATTTGCCCGCGCGAAGGTGCACTGAGGGAAGCTTGATGCTGAGAAGCTGATGACTGAGGGGCCACCGAAGGGTAAGGAGCATCGCAAGCCCGAGTTGTACTATGAAGGTGTACTAAAAGGGGCCTGCCTTGTGGCGGACAAGTGTGCTAAAGACACTATATTTACCTGAAGGCCGTCGTGCCGTTGTAATGCGGGGAAATGACACTTTTATTAATTATTCCCTTTTTAGGTGAACGCTTGTTCTTCCTGTGCGGCCATTTAGTGTACATAAAACCTGAGAGTTGGCCAGTCGTTGGCTTCTGCCCCCACGTAAAAAGTACTGGGGTGATCGGGACATATCTGAACACTCTTTATCCCATTGTTGGGTCCTTTTAAGGAGGTGTTCCTCGCTACGAACCAGGAAATCAGACTATAGAGCTTTACCACTCTCACTTAGCCATAGGAGTTCGAGTATGGTCGGCATAGCCCCTAGTGTTCGGAAGGCCGAACTGGGGGCTCTATCGGCGCCTGATCGGAAAACCGATCCTTCACACTTTGCATTTATAATGGCATAGCGCAGAATAAAACTTGAAGGATTTTATAACCTCACAAACAGCTGACCAGCTCTCACCGTATCATGACCGTCAGTTTTCGGCTTTCTCTACTGAGGTGCTCGTCCGGAAGAACCGGGACACAATCGCAGTAGTTCTCCTAGCGCTACCTTAGCCGATAGAGCGGAACGTAAGGTACCAAAACATGGGAGCCGGGCAAACCCAACTAATGACCCAAGACATGATTCGGAGTTGATGCATATAGTGCATAAGTTTGGGGTGCCGAGCGACCGGGAAGGTGGCTGGACTTTGTCGTATCAGGAGTATTCTGAAGCCCCTGGCGTAGTGGGGCCTAATACGACGTATGGGTGCCGTTTTGGGCGAAAAAGTGGCGTCTGATCAAGAATGACAGTCGGTAAGTGTTGTTTAAATCTACGCACTATAGTAGGATGATATGTCTATGCATATGAGTATGATTTATGATTATGAAAAGAGGTGTTTTTGGCGGAACCTGTCATGGCTGGACTGGAGGGGGCTGTGAGTGGATCTGCAGTGAATCCGGAGTGCCTTCTTGGGGGGGGGGTTCGCTTGTGTGTTCCTCCCCTTGTGTCCGGGCTGATTCCACGTTGCCAATCGTGTTCTGCATCAAAGTTAGTTTGTGAAGGCAAATACTTGAGGGCAGCTGAATGTCCTCTTGTGGTTGGACCGAGGGTGCCTGATCGGAACCTGGTTAACCCAGCCGTTATATCTTAAAGTAGTGCAGACTCCTCAGTTGGTGTCCGGATGGTTGGCTGCCATATCAAAATTTTGATAGGCAGGCACGACTCACTACTCCGGCAGCGGTATGACTTCCGCTCTAAGGGTGGGATTCGGCCTTGCCCATAGGTGTGACTATATCACACGGGGCTGGCCGAATGGTTTGCCATGTGGAATCTAGTCAGCGTGGTTCGTCCCATTAACATATGGTAATTACTGTATGTAGGGAAAGTGCCGAAGACTTATTCTCTGGCGTGGTATTTGTTTGGTGATCCGAAGACAGACGTTAGAGTGGTGGGCCAGTAAAACTTGGCCTTTGCACCTAACATCTTTTAGAAGATGTTATTTGTGGTTTCATACCCGCGGGGGCTTTATGTGAGATGGGGCCCCCAGACTACTGTGTCCAGAGGTAGTGCAATTAAATTGCCGTGGTTGATATTGTCCGGACGGTCGGTATGATTGGGGGAGATCGGCTGTACTTTTATGCTCTAGGGGATCTTTTGACTAGACTCCTCCCCTCATTGTTCCCGGCACACGACCGACCGCTTTGTTTTGAGGATCCGGCATTCTCTATTGGTATGCTTGGCCGTCCTTCTAGGAGTACCATGAATTTCACAATGTTGATCGAGTATGTGGCTCGAGCCGGATAGGCTTGAGCTGTTCTTTGTCCGCTGACCGGACTGGGAGTTGCTGGACTTGGCACCAACTTCCCTGACTTGACGTTTATGACCATTGTGCCGAGGCTTGAGGATGCCTCTGCGTGTATCCTTCGTATTGTCTTGGACCGTGGTGGTGTGTTGACGTCGGGGTATGTGCCTTGGGTTCTCCTGCTCAGGTTGAGGTAGCCAATTATGCCGTGTGTGCCCTTTGTCGGGGCGGTCGAGTCCGTATTTTTTGGTGGCCAGGACCTTGGTCCACCTATCCATGAGCAAATCTTGGTCAGCTTTAAGCTGATGTTGCTTCCTTTGCAGGCTCCTTGCCGTGGCCATGAGCCGTCGCTTGAAGCGAACTTGTTCCACTGGATCTTCAGGCACGCGGAATTCGTCATTGCCGAGGCTTACCTCGTCTTTGGAGGGGGCATATAGTTGTTCCTCTCCAAGTATCCCATCGTGGCCAGTCCGGCCAGCTTGAAGGCAGGCTGATCAGGGTTGCATTCATCTTTGGCGCCATCCGGATTGTTTTCGTCTCCTGTGCCGGTATTGCTGTGGCGGGGCTTGGAGCGGTGTTGACGATGCCCATGCTTTGCTTTCTTCCCTGAGGTATTATCCTCCGTTGCCTCATCGCCACTGGTTTTCTTCGGAGTGTCCACCATATATATATATATGTATATATATATCGTATGAGGAGGTGGCTGTCCGCCGCCTAGTGAGCGGTGGTTCCTGTTCTTGTCCTGCATCGTCGTCCATATCGTTGATGTCTTCGGAGTCGAAGTCAAGCACGTCGGTTAGATCATCAATCGTGGCAATGAAGTGGGTGGTGGGTGGGCAACGAATTCCTTCGTCGCCTGCTTCCCACTCGAGCCGGACATAGTTCGGCCAAGAGCCTCCTAACAAAGAGAGAGACCTTAACGAGTTCAGCATGTCGCCGAAGGGCAAGTGCTGGAAGATATCCACAGTAGTAAACTCCATTACCGGAGCCCAACCAGGTTCGGCGGGCTCAGGAGAGCATGAACCGAAACCTATAGCCGGATACGAGCCCAAGGGTCCGGTGTCATAGGCTTCTTCGGGGGCGAGGCCTGTGTTTGGCTCTACCACCGATGAGTGTGCGGCCTGCGGGGCGGGGTCCATCCCTCCGTCCTTAGGCAATGCAGTCTGCTCCGAATTTAGGTCCGGGTCTGCCGCAAGGATGACATCCCAAGCATTGTCCGACAGCAGGTCTAAGCCATGCTCATCGTGACCATCCGACGCTCCTGGCACAGGCCCGAATCCATTAAAGATCAAGTCTCCGCGGATATCAGCCGTGTAGTTTAGGTTTCCAAACCTGATCTGGTGGCCCGGGCGTAGCTGTCGATGAGCTCCAGATGGCCAAGCGAAATGGCCCGCATTGCGAAGCCACCGAACACAAAGATCTGTTCAGGGAGAAAAGTCTCACCCCGGACCGTGTTGTTGACGATGATTGAAGGAGCCATCGAGCCTTGCCGCGATGACACAGAGGAACTCTCAATGAAAGCACCAATGTCTGTGTCAAAACCGGCGGATCTCGGGTAGGGGGTCCCGATCTGTGTGTCTTAGGCTGATGGTAATAGGAAGCAAGGGACACAATGTTTACCCAGGTTCGGGCCCTCTCGATGGAGGTAAAACCCTAGTTCCTGCTTGATTAATATTGATGATATGAGTAGTACAAGAGTAGATCTACCACGAGATCGTAGAGGCTAAACCCTAGAAGCTAGCCTATGATGATTATGATTGTGATCGTGATCGGCCTTCTAAGGACCAACCTCTCCGGTTTATATAGACACCGGAGAGGGCTAGGGTTTACACGGAGTCGGTTACAAGGAAGGAAACATAATATCCAGATGGCCAAGCTTGCCTTCTATGCAAAGGACAGTCCCACCCGGACACGGGACAGAATCTTGAGTCTTGTATCTTCACGCTCCAATAGTCCGGACGAAGTATATAGTCCGGCTGTCCGGATATCCCCTAGTCCAGGACTCCCTCAATTGGACTGAGGAGTAGTACTCCCTCTTTCTAGGTGTTAAGTCATCTTACGAAAATCAGATATTCCCAAAATGTTTAGGCGTCATCCATTAACTTCGCATCTCAATTCCCTCCGGGCCTCGTTGCTAGCGAGTGTTGTTACTTAGGGAGCATTTGGATCCTTAGCAAGAATATCTTATAGCCTAGCCGGGCAAGGTTAGGCATTTGGAACTATTAAAATATGTTAGCTTTTGTGGGCCAGCTAGCTTGGGTGGGCTAGAAAACCTTGCTAGCTCAGGAGAGCCAGATCGGCTTGCTTCTGATGGAAAACTTCGCGTACTACCTCCGTCCTGGTTTATTGGTGCCCATTGTATTTCATGTCAAATTTTGACCATAGATTGAACTAACAAAGTGTTCATGCATGTCACAAAAAATTATATCATTGAAAACCATGTTCAAATACGAATCTAACGATATAATTTTTGTTGACATGCATTAACATTTTCTTAGTTAATCTTTGGTCAAAATTTGGCACAAACTACAAAGGGGACCTATAAACCAGGACCAAGGTACTAGTAACATAGACTAGTAACATATGCATGTTACTAGTCCAAGTTACTCACCAGTATGACCAGCCTAAGCAATGTAACCAAACGCTCCTTACTCTGCCTTGTTATCTCCCCCGTAAACCCAATGCACGAAGTGCAACTACGTGTTGATCAGTCAAGAAATCGAAGTCGGGATTGCATGCGAGTTAATGCGTGGCCCTGCATGGTAGCTAAAATGACATCTCTTAGTTGTTGGGACTAATTGTTGCGTTTAGAGACAGAAATTAGGGCTTTGATTGGAGGAAGGACCGGTCAAGTTTCTCCTCCTCCTCCAATCTGCTTGCACCTTGGTCCCACTGCACCTTCTAACGTGACTTATTACACCTAGAGGGAGGGAGTAGTACGGGATACGGTGGCACACTGACTTAGGTCGAATACAAGTGCCCAAAATTGTGTGCATGTTATAATAAGGATTCACTTAAAATAGTACGTGAGCGAACAGAAGGATCAATTGGACAGTGTTCACGAGCAGTAGCGAGATGTGTGAGGTAAGATACACCGTTGGTGCTTTTAATTTTTCTTATTAATTTGTTTGTTTCACCCTCTGACTGGTGGGACCCAACGTACTACGTGGAGAGAGGTAAGGTGAATAAGGCTGCATTATTTCTATACTACCAACACTGCTTTAAATCCCAAAAGACCTTAGACTAGTCACAATGCATAGTAACTTAGACTAGTAACATGCATATGTTTCTAGTCTATGTTACTACCTCTATAGTGGGGAGTAACACTGTGTGATATCATGCAACAGTTCATTTATTAGATTGTAGACTCATTTTGTCTTGGTATGTGTGATGTTACAGTAACTAGATATGTTACCACATGACTCTCTTTCCTCATTAATTACTCACCACATCATCTATTTTGCCTAAAGATGTGCGATGTTACCACCTATGTTACTCCCACTGTGGATAGTCTTACCACCAAAGCCACATGACATGATTATGATTCAAATCCCAATGACTCCCACACAATAAAACACGGCATGCTTGTCACACAAATGCAGGAACGTATAAAAGGTTATTTTCCTCTCGTTGAACATAACAGGAGGGTGATGTAGCTGGTTAGCCTATTCACTCATCAAACTTGAGGTCTCGGGTTCTATAACTGCACTTGAGCATAATTTTGTTTTTGTTCGACTTATTTCTCCCACCCAATGACAGGTAGGCCCCGCATGACAGAGAGAGAAAGTGATCTGGGGCGGTGCCAGGAGGATTCTTTGACTAGTCAAAATGGATGGATACAGAGCTATACAATCTCGTAGTGACTGTATAATCACCTCATCACGTATACGCTACAGCCTAGGTGCTTGTTTTCTAGGGTTTGCACTCTTCACACTCTCTCTCCAGTATATATATACACGCTGGAGCCTCAGCGCTTGTAGTTGCTCTCTTCACACTCTCTCACCCTCTCCAGATCTAAACAAGACTTTGTTGGCCTCTCTCTCTCTCCCCTAGCTGCTGGTCAAAGAGCCGGCAGGATCCGTCCGCCGGGAAGGGAAGGGGGCTTGACGCTGTCGTCGTCGGTGAGGGAGGGAATCCACTACCGGCGTAGCTGTTCTCTTTAACCCAGCGGCGGCGCGGGAGGGCCTCCGACCCCTTATTATTCATCGCCGTACATAGTGTGGGCAGAACGGCCTCCAGTTGCCCACTGAACCACACCCCAAGAACCTTAAGGTATAATTTACTTATTCCACATGCATTGCTCTAGCTGCATGTGGGCTTTTTCCACTTCTGCACTCGAATCTAGGTGTTGGATCAAACAGGAAAGTAGTGAGGAAAGTTGTATAGCATGAATCTAGGACGTGGTTCAAAGAGGAAAGGAGTGGGGGAAAGTAGTGGGGAAAGTTGTATAGCATGAACCTAGGATGTGGTTCAAAAAGGAAAGGAAGGGGGAAAGTAGTGGGAAAGTTGTATAGCATGAATCTAAGACGTGGTTCAGAGAGGAAAGGAATGGGGGAAAGTAGTGGGGAAAGTTGTATAGCATGAATCTAGTACATGGTTCAAAGAGGAAAGGAAGGGGGGAGTACTAGTACAGATTGGCTATCCAGCACCTACGTTGGTCGAAAAGGGAAAACAATGACAAACACAGTACACACATCTGTAATGAACTGATCTTTTGTTTTGGGGGACAAGGCTGTAGAGTTGAGCAGGACTAGATTTACTGCACTCACATAGGGAAAGGTGTCTAAAGATAACAAAACTGGGACCAACACAAATATGCTGCTTGATTGTTTGTTCTTTGTTGCAACAGACTGTGCATCACCCCTTCATACATCGGTAGATGCACATGGTGCTGGTGCGTCCACTGTCTCGTGCAACTCTTTGGTTGTTGTTAATATAAGGCCCTCTTTGGTTAAAAAACTCCCTAGTCTCTACCTGCTTGGTTCTAGGGACTAAACATGGACTAGAGGTTATTAAATTACATGCTAAAAGACCATGTTACCCCTAGTATTGAATTAATAGAGACAAGGTGCGATGCGGGGCAGGGGCAACTGTTGGAAAAAGTCCCAAAAAGACTCTCCCTCGGGGTCTTCTTTCTTTAGTCCCAAATGCCTACTTTTAGACCCTAAAAGTCCCTCCTATTTGGTTTAGATGGGACTGACACGGAGTTTTTTTAGTCCCTACACCAAAATGTCCCTGTAAACAAACACCCTCTAATAATGCCGCTGGAAAATTGATGCAATGCCACATTAAAAGCAAATTACATGTTTTAATGAATTTTATTGTTAATATAATCTCTCTGTTAATATTAATCAATGCCACCGTTTGACGAATGCTATTGTCTTTCTTTCTTTTCCATTTAGATAAGTTAGATGGTTCTTTTTGTTGGCTTCTGTGTCATCCACCGTTATTGACCACTAGTTGTTTCCTTTGCACCTCTGTGTAAATAGGGTTATCTACTTCACATCGTTGCTATTGTGACCTTTTGTTGGACTGCACAAAACACTTTTGTTTTAAGAGTGTTTTGTGCAGTTCAACCAAAATGTCACACCGACAACGTTGCTTGTTTGCTTGATCTTAGTGGAACTGCACAAGAGGAGATCTTACTTCCTATCCGTGTTGGCAAATTTGGTTCAGATCTTCTTCTTGTGAGCTGTTTGAATTCTGCGTCATGAGAGGTTAGTACTAGCCTTCTTTCACATGATTGTGCATTGTGCTTTCATATTTTGTGCTACTTGTATGGTAATGTTGCTTGATTTTAGTGAACTACACAAATGAAGACAAGACTTCCAATCTGTATGTGCACCATAATAACCCATTGAGGTAAGATAAGGTTATTTCACAACTGTTGGCCTGTATTTTGCCACTTTCATCAGAAAATTAATGTCGTTGTTTAGTGCTATACTTGTGGTCCCTAATTGACATGCCAAATCTTACATCGAAGGCGAAGCTTGTCTATTATTGAACCAAGTGATGAAGGGGGAGAACAAGAGGAAGAAAAACAAAAGGCAATTCCCGGTGCTGTAATGAAGCACTAGAACTGTGATGACACAAGTAATGATATAGTTTTGCATCTTAATTTATTGCTATGGCTGGAATGAGCAGTTGTTTTGCTACTGATTTGATGCCACTCTTAATGTAATATGTAATTATTTTTACTTGTGCAAACAGGGATCTTCTTTGAAGATACCATATATTTTAGTGGAACTGCACAAGAAGATGTTGGAAACATTAAACTAATCGAGGAGTTTATAGTAAGCATGACAACCACAGTAAATAGCAATAGATGGTTCCAGAGAAGTGCTTGATCTGTATGCTCTACACAATAAGCCTCCTGACAAAGGTTGGTACTCGCCCACGGATTTCATCCATATGATTGAGCTTTGTCATCTCTATTGGTGTTGTGCTACTGTTTAGATACTGTCATGAGAAAGTGGTATTGTCCTTGAGAAGTGCTTCATCTGTGCTGTTTTAAATATTTCCTTTCCTTTTTTTGAGCAAACAGGGATGCTAGCATTTAGTTGTCCTCTTGTCTTTGCACAACAGGATCATCCTCCTCTGAAGAAGAATATGGAGCACGTGAAGTGACTATTTACGATTATGCCAGGATGAAGAAGCCATGTCTATCTTCTCATCAAAAAGAGCAGTTGAAGGATGGTTACATTACTCCCCACAAGACCAAACTAACTTCAGCTCAGAAGGACTAACATATCTCCATTTTTTGCTGTGATGTGCAAGTACAATGTTGTTCTAGGATTCTTTCCGGCGAGTTCCATTTTTTTAAAAGTGTGCTCTACATGGACCATGTAGGTGTCTGTTTAAACTATCAATTCAAAGTACGGTTTGCTTTATAGTAATCACTTTTTTTGTATTTGTGCAAACATGGGTGCTCAGCTTGATTTCAATGGGAACTACACAAAATGTTCATGAATACATCGAATAATTCATTTCCACCACAAGAAAGGAGGTGCCGCTAAGTTGAAGGCGTTGCAACAAATAAGGGCAAAATCATACAAGCTACGCGCGAATTTGGTTGATTTTGGTGGAACTGCACAAAAAGAACAGCTGGTTTATTTAGCACAAGGTGCCATGTCAATGTTCGAACTCATGGCAAACCCTGCCCATTCCACAATCATAGGCATTTGATATTTCGGAATGGGAAAAACCTTGTCAAAGTTTGCTCATTGATGTATGCAAAACAACAAGCATTTGACATTTTAGAATGGGACAACCTTCTCAAATTTTGCTCATTGATGTTAGCAAGAAGACATGCGTTTGATATTTTTGAATGGGAAGCCCTTTGCTGTCAGCAGCGTCGACCGATTTTTCTTTATTCTTTAGTTATGAAGTAAATATTGGCTTTGACATGTGAATCACTGAGATGCGTAATCATCGATTGTTTTGAATGTTCTCTATGAATTGCCAGGCATGTGTGTTTGATTGCAATGCATAGGAACACTAAAAAGATGCTCAAACTCTTTGTACTACCTCTGTTCCTTTTTACTTCGCACATTGTGAAAGTTCATACTTTTTTCTATAAGATTGGTCAAAGTAGAGATACTTTGATTCCAGACAAAACTTGTATGTAGACTAAAAAGGACCGGAGGGAATACATGTGAAACTGCTGCAAACGAGGTGGTCACCCTGGGAATAATGCTAGTACGTATTGTTTTGCATGTGTCATCCAATGCCAGTGATACAAGAATTCAAACTAATCGAACTAAATTCATTCATACATGGTCGGATTTCATATAAACATGCCGGATTTCATTACATTTCATACATTCTTCAACTAAAAAGGGGTGCGCCGGAGGTATAATTAATTAACCGAAGCTACCCACCTGTGTCCGGCTAAGCCGAACAAAAGCTTCTTCTCCAGCGGACTGAGCTTCAGTGACTTAACTACAGGTGCAGTTGCGTAACTAATATGTGGCCCAGATACCTGTTGGGTCCACGTGTTAGTCAACCAACTGCACCAGCAGTTAAGTAGAAGCAGCGTCCTTCTCCAACATAGCTCTCCGACTCCACTTCACTGCCAAGAAGCTAATCGACCGTCAATGGTCAACCCGCCTAGCTTGGCTTCAACCGGAGGGTAGCAGCGGTGGCCTTACTTGGACCCGAGCGGCGGTGACCTACCGTGTTCTACTCTTGCTCATTTTCTATGTGCCGCGGCCTCGTTGGCAGTGGGGCAGGGCCTCAACGGAGCCGACGATGTCCTCTGTCTCGTTGCCGGCGGGGCGATGCCTTGGTGGAGCGGGGGAAATCCCCCCTCGTTGTCGGCAGGGTAGGGCCTCGGCTGAGCCGACGATGTCCTCTGCCTCGTTGCTGGCTGGTCGCGGCCTTAGCGGAGTAGGGCCTCCGCCTCGCTGCCAGCGGGGCGGGGCCTCGGCAGAGCAGGCGATGTCCTCTGCCTCATTGATGAGGAGATGACTACCTTGGATATGATCAAACATATTGCATATATGTATATTTGTGAGGTGATTTCTAATGCAAACTATGCAATAATTTATTTATGTCATCCAGGACATAAATACTTCACGAACTTTTGTGTCATGTCTAATTGCAGGTGTATGGGACATTTGTACAATCCACATATGAAGATAAGGGAGAAAGAGATGTTTACTTGCTGTTGAAAAAGTTCTCTCACGTCACTTTTGGCCCAAGAGAAGATAGAGTCCAAGTCTTTCACGTTCTGGACTTAGATTCAGACTGCACAAACATACCTGACTCAAAACGTCAATAACTTTTTCATCGGACTCCGAATTGGGTGGTTCGTTTTTTGTTGGAAAATAGATTTCGTGCACTTTCCAACCCAATTGGATTCACCTTAAAATTCTTCTAAAGCATTGAGTTATGGACAAAACAATCTGATGCTGCAGCAGAATCCGACTCAAACTACAAGTCCAAAGGTGTTACGTCACCTCCACTAGGGCCCATTGGCCTTGTACGACCTCAGGTTAGTTTTAGGCTGCCTTGAGACGTCCTCCCACCTCCTTGGCCGACACCCCTTGCTCCTGTATAAGTAGATCCATCTAGTAGATTTTTCCTTGGGATTTGTTTAGTTAAAAGTTAGCCATTGCAACTTCATGTACTTCGTTTGTGTCCAACGACCAGACCAAGACCGCTTACGGATCCCCACCATTATCAATACTTCATATATATTTGCAATATTTAGATTGCTTTATCATATTCTTGCTTGTTCTTCGATTGCTTGCAGGAATAGACCTTTGTGGTCAGGCTGACCGTGCTTCCGACATTGTCAATAACCTCGGGAGATTGGTTTAGCGATTGCTAAGGCGCAACGTCGTGCACATTTGTAGTCGGATCGTCAAATTCGACTCCATTAAATCGATAGTTATCAACTCATTGAAAGATCAGGACACCCTCGCCTCTATATCAAGTGGGGCCTCGGTAGGGGCTACTGTGTAAGGACCCAGATAATCGAAGCCTATTTCAGTTGGGGGAAAAAGCGAGGGACACGCAGTTCGGACTGGAGCCCAGTGGTCTGATGGAAGTGTGAAACTCGTCATCGGTCGGTGATGATCGGTGGTACTCTGCAGTGGGGGTCGAGTGGTGTGGTTTTGCGACCCTTGAGAATCGACCGGGATAGCAGAGGCTCGACGCGGAAATATCGGCAAGGTGTGCGATACACACGGGACATGGAGATGGGACAGGGCTCTGGTGGTCATACATGTGGTGAGACAACTGTGAATTTGACTTGGGATGACAACAAGCAACAATGAAATTCCTTCAAGTTTCCGAGAGGCGGTCAAGAAAGGAGCGGTGATGTTGAGTTTAGGTAACTCTTATGTGTGATACCCAATATGTGAGTTGTTCACTTTCACGTAGGTCAGTGATCAGTGTGTGATGACATTGGACGGATACTCTGGAAGTTGGGAGCACAAACTAGAGTAACAAGGTACTTAATTTTGCTCGAGTGTTGACTGTGGTCAAGAAAAGAAGGGACTACAAGTTGCAGGTGGAGTCATATGGAGCCTTTGGAGTAGCAGTGGTACTCATGGGATAAGCTCAAGTCCAATGTGCATGGAAGTTTGATGCATGGACGAATTCAAGGTGGTGGAGAATATTCGCCAAGGTGGAGTTTGTTAGAGTTGTGTCAAATATTATGTACAATGTAGGTTACATTTGGACTTGTAGCTGTATTATGTTTAGATAGGATATGGAGTCGTGTCCTAGTAGGACACTTGTATCCTAGGCATCTCATATATAGCGGGGATAGACACATGATGTAACCTATGCCAACATAATAGCACAGGCGTGCAAGGGAGAGCCAGCGGCATGTGCCGGCGCCCGAGAGGCTGGTGTGCGGTATTGTGACGGTGTCACGAGGAGGAGCGCCCGTAGTCAGGCCCAGGGGATTTAGCCATGATGGTGAACCTCGTTAACAAATCTCGGTGTCGTGCTCGTGTGATTGCTTGGTCCTCAGATGATCGACGATATGCCTCGGATTTATTCTAACAAGTGGTATTAGAGCCAGGACTCGGCGGAGCAGGGCCTCGTCGACGCCAGTGGAGCGGGGAATCATCGGAGCTGGCATTGTCCTCTGCCTCATCCTCGGTCTCACCAAACAATGCCTCGCCCACTTCATCGCTCTCTTTGTAGGCGGCCGCAGCCTCCGCCACCCACATGCGGTACCGCCAGCGCTCGAGGCGGCCCTAGCGGGTGGAGCGGTACGAGTTGAGCAGCGCCTCCTGCTCCGCCCGCTCCACGGCGACCTGCTCCTCCGCTTGCAGGAGTTCCTGGAGGATATGGTGGTTATAGGCAGCGTCGGCCTGAACCTCCCGGAACTGCTCCTGATGCTTCTGCCTCACCGTGTCCATGTATTGGGCACGGGCCTTGCCGATGGTCATGGTGCAATGGACCGGCGAGGATAGCACGAAGGAGGGGGTTGGCGCCGGATCGTCGACTACGATGTTCTCCATTGGGACGTCGTCGTCCTCCGGCTGCCTGCCGGCCAGCCAGTCGGCAGCAATGGCTGCCATCTCCTTGTGGGTAGAAGGACTAACAGAGCCTGTCCACCTGTCCTGAAGAGCGCTGGAGCGCGAGGAAGCCATGGTGGGCAGTAGTGGTGTGGACAGGAGAAAGGGAACAGAGGCGGATGACTGCGGCTATGGCTGGCGCAGCCGTTTATATAGCAATGGTGGGCGGTAGAGGGACGGACGTGTGGCGCCAGACTAGCTGCCTCGGCAACCGTGTATCATTAATGTGGGCAGCATACGGACATACGGACGACACTTGTGTCGTTTGAAGGCAGAGCAATCTCCTGCACTGGGAAGCAGGGTGGGCGGCGCTGACCGTTTCGGGCGAAAAGCACGCGCGGGCGAGGGAGGCGGTCTAGGTGGGCCAGGGCAGTCAGACTCGTGCTTGGTGGCGAGTCGGTCCAGCAGCCGGACATGCTGGCTCGCCAGCGAGCTCGCCGAGCTGAGCGACGACAATCAGACGATGGACATAGCTTCCGACCATGAGCCGGCGCCACTGTCCAAGCTGGTTCATGCCGTGTTCACCATAGAGTAGGTGCGGTCGCATTTCGACGCCCTAATGGCGGAAGAGATACCAGCACAGGAGGACCTGTGCTGCAACCTCCGTCTCCTCAACGAGCACCAATGAACAAGCGAATGACAATGCCGTCGCAGACATGTGGCCCTATGATCCTGGCTTCCCGAATGAGCAATGGGCGCTGTATCAGACCATCCGTAGGGCCCGCGAGGCCCTCTCCGTTGTCCTTAGAGTTGTTGTACTCGCCGTGGCACCGCCATCTCATGTTGTCAACATGGTCAACGGACATGAGGAATGAGGAGATGACTTTACTTGGAGAGGATGACAGTGGGGACCCACCAGGACCATAGCCGCACGTACGCAAGTGCCTCCTTATTATATACAACTATATTTTTTTGGCTTCCTCCTGGTTTCCTGACATCACGGTCCTACACCATTGTCAACCTATGTAGTCAATAAACAATAGAGTTGCACAAGGAGCGGCCGACTGCTAGGACCAAGCAGCTCGAGCAGTATTTGTGTTTTTGACGTGTGAGCACTGCAGAGTTTTTCTTGAGCGATGTTTTCATTGTTGTTTAGAGGAGAGCAGGGTATTAACTGGGTGGGCTGTGGGCCGTCTAACCCAAGCCAGATATCCAGCCCAGGTATTAAATTTTTTCAAGCTGAAAATGGCTAGCCCGGCTATACTTTGTTTTGAGGAATACCCAGGCAAGGTCAACTTGTTATTCTCTGCCCCGTTGGGCTGCAAATCTTTCCAAGGAGGGATGCATTAGGCTTAACAAGAAAATGGACTTTAGAAAATAATAAATGGGATGTCATTATAAAAACTGGGCAGTAACTATAAAAAAATGCACCAAACACCTAATTACTTTATAAAATATTATTTCTGGATTTTGAAAATTTTAATTTCATTAATTGTTGCGCGCGCAATGTTTCGTTGTCTTTTTATGTAATACAAATTTATATTGAAATTGTATTTAATCTGACTAGAAATTTCGGGATAAAATATTTCGGATCCCATCAAAATGTGGGAAATTTTATTGAATTCTGTTTTGAACGGTTGGTTGAAATTATTAATCGTTGTCCTAGCTATAAAAAGGGCTGTATTTTTAACAAACTGTAAATGGGTTGTAGTAAATTCCATTAGAATTCAAAAACGGGTTGTACATTCTTACAAAT
Organism: Triticum dicoccoides; assembly: GCF_002162155.2. Lineage (NCBI taxonomy): Eukaryota > Viridiplantae > Streptophyta > Magnoliopsida > Poales > Poaceae > Triticum > Triticum dicoccoides. The sequence goes on along the minus strand of NC_041389.1, from coordinate 178,385,117 downwards.
CTCAAATGGGCTATAAGTTCTCTGCCACACACTTGTGGGCCTACTAAGTTGACGCGTCCCCTCAAAATAAATAAATAAAGAAGTTGATGCGTATGCAAGAATTTTTCAACTTATAGTCAACACACGGTTCTAGCAGCAGTGGCCGTTGGATGTCCATCCAACGAATGTCGTGCTTCTTCTTCAATCTTGGATATTCTAGCTTCACCCACCCAAAAAATGATTCCTCCCCCCGACATCTGGGGCGCACCATTTTGGAAGCTGACCTGTTGGCATACTAAGTTGACGCGTACCAAGGGCTTTGTTAACTTAGTCAATATAAACGATTCTAGCTGCAGTGACCGTACGATGTCCATCCAACGGCCATCTTGCTTCTTCAACCTCTGGTCTTCTTGCTCCAGCCGCCCAAAGCAGCGCCGGTCGTGTTGCCTGCTCCTGCCTCCCGTGGCCGACTGTGCTACCACGAAGGCCTCACCGCCCGCTACTACTCCCACCGCTGGCCACTCCATCCCTCCACTCACCCACTCCGCCTGTTATTCTGCAGCGATGGCAGCCTCACACCGCAGCCGAACTAGTGAACCCTTGTACTCCTCTCCGCGTGGGCATCCACTGCCGCGTCTTCCCCGGCTCAACGCCGTCCCCTTTCTAGGCCTCACCGTCGTCCACCGCCTTGGTGCTCTCGGTGCGGCGTGGTTAATGTGGTCAACGACTGACTTCCATCGGAAGAGTATTGTACGTGGAGAGGCTGATAGCTGGGTCCACGGCCTCAGCAAGGAAGTGCCTCCTTATTACGCGGAAAATAATGATTCATCCACCTGATAGCAGGGACCCATCGGACGGGCCACCGTATTTCCTGAAAAAAGCGTTTCCCCCTGACTGCTGGGACCTACCAGCTACATCTTCGCACACAAGGAAGTGCGTCCATATTACGGGCAAAAAAATGATTTGCCCCCTGACTGCTGGGACCCACCAGCTACATCTTCGCATGCAAGGAAGTGCCTGACAGTTGGGATCCACCTAGTCGAAGCGTACGCAGCGTTGTCATTCTGGTCGCGAACGTGTACGTACATACGATCGGTTTGTCTGCAGGCTGCAGCGATGAACCGTGGCTGTGTAAGGAAGGGCACGTGTCGTAGTAGAGGCGCACACCTATCATAGTAGAGGCGCACACATAGCATGTACACGTACTACAGCAGCCAGGGTACAAGAAAGAAAATATGACCACGTACGTACATACGGGCGGGGTCTCGAGCGCGTACTCGTGCATATATATATACGGACGACCAGGGCTTGTGTACATGGAGAGGCAACGGACGGCAGGAACGGCGTCCTGTTCATCGGGCAGCGAACCAGCTGGGTCAGGACGGAGGAACAACATCCTGTTCATCGGGAGGCAACCGACTGGGTTAGAATATGTCGTGTTCATTTGGAGCCAACCGGCTTGGACGGAACAACCGATGGAAACGAGGCCTTGCCTACCGCAGAACGGAGGAAACGACCTTGTGTTCGACCGTCCACGGTCAAAACGAGATCCTGTTCATCGAGAGGGGTCTGGCTTACCGCAAAACGGAGGAAACAGACTTCTCTTGGACCTCCTATGGTTGAAACGGGGTCCTGTTGATCGGGAGGGGTGTGGCGTACTGCAAAACCGAGAAAACGAACTTGTGTTGGAGTGGTACGATCAAGACAGGGGTCCTGTTCATCGGAAGGGGTGCGGCGTACCGCAAAATGGGACACCACGGGATACTGTTCATCTTAATCGTTGACCTCCTCCAGCCTCCACGGGCTACTATTCATCCACCGCCGACCTCCTCCATCCTCCACCTGTGGCTGTTCATCCAGGGGCTCCAGCTCATCCAGCCTCCACCGCGCGCTCCTCCACCGGCTACTGTTCAACCAGCCCTCTGCACGGGGTCCTGTTCAACCACCCCTCCATGGGCTACTATTCATCCAATGCTCCACCAGCTACTGTCCAACCAGCCCTCCACGGGGTCCTGTTCATCCAGCCCTCCACGGGGTCCTGTTCATCCACCCCCAACCGACTCGTTCGATCGGGGTCCTGTTCATCCAGCGGCAACACCACGGGGTCCTAAACATCCAAACCCCCACCAGGAACTATTCATCCAACCCCCTCCCCCCCAACAAGGCTCATTGTTCATCCAGAGGCAGCATCGATCGGCTTCAGTTAGCAGCAGTAGTGAAGGAATCGCTCGATCCGGTTTAGTTAACAGCCATAGGTCGATCGCTCGGGTTCAGTAACGCGTAGCGTGCAGTGCAATTGCTCGGGTTCAGTTAGGCGACGCCTCGCTCTGGTTCTTAGAGCCCAACGACTCGCACCCACGCGCGTACGTGTATGAGAGAAACGCTCATCGCTCGGCCCCCGACCACCCACCATAATCGGGAACTGCCCGATATTTTCGTCGCCCTCGCTTCTACCACGGTTTTTTCTGTCATGCATGGCCCAAAGAATGTCATGCAGCTGCGTCTCCGGCCCGCCCAGGATGAAAAGCCTATTTTCTGTCATGATTTTTTGTCATAGAAGTAGGAGCCCACCACATCACAACATAGTTAGCTTGAAGAGGTTAAAATGGGACAAGGGACACAGAGAGTTTTACCCAGGTTCGGCCTCTCGCAACGAGTTAAAGTCCTACTTCTGCTTTAGGTTGTATTGCTTTGGTCTCGGTTACCAGGGAGCGAATATGCTTGGCCTAGTTCGTGACTTATTGTTTCTTGCCCAAACCCTCCACTGGGTCACCCCTTCATATACACAGGCTGATGCACGGCGGCTTACAGAGTCCCGGCCGTCTCATACACAACGTGTCCAGTTCGATGACAGAAGTAAACTTTCCATAACATACAAGTTAAACATATGGCGGTTTATGCCCGTGGGCCTCAAGTCTCCTCTAGGTCTTGGGCCTTCAGTAAGCTGGCTGCATGAACCGCCATCTTTAACATCTTCTTGGGCCTTCTCATTATGAACCGCCAGTGGTATGACACGGCCCCTCCTGGGCGGGTCATACCAAATAGTCATATCCCCAACACTACCCCTACTTTGTCACTGGGTGAGGACACCGCAAGATTGAACCCTAAGCTAAGCACCTCTCCCATTAAAAGAAAAACCAATCTAGCTATCCAAAACAAACCGATAATTCAAAGAGAAATACAAAGATACCAAATCATGCATATAAGAATTCAGAGGAGATTCAAATAATATCATAGATAAGCTGATCATAAATCCCCAATTCATCGGATCTCGACTAACACACCACAAAAGAAGATTACATCGGATAGATCTCCAAGAACATCGAGGAGAACATGGTATTGAGAATCAAAGAGAGAGAATAGGCCATTTAGCTACTAGCTATTGACCTGTAGGTATGTGGTGGACTACTCACGCTTCATCGGAAGGGCAATATAGTTGATGTAGATGCCCTCCGTGATCGAATCCTCCTCCGGAGGGATGACAAAAAAGCCCCCCAAGATGGGATCTCACGGGAACAGAAGGTTGCGGCAGTGGAAAGTGTTTTCGTGGATGCTTCTGGTGGTTTGGGAATATTTGCAAATATATAGGAGGAAGATCTAGGTCAGGGGGTCACCGAGGGGCCCACAAGGTAGGGGGCGTGCCCTACCCCCCTAGGCCTGCCCTCCACCCTTGTTGATACCTCGTGGCTCTTCTGACTTGCACTCCAAGTCTCGTGGGTGTCTTCTGGTCCAAGAAAAATCATCGTGAAGTTTTATTCCGTTTGGACTCCATTTAGTATTCCTTTTCCAAGAAGCTCAAAAACAAGGAAAAAACAGAAATTGGCACTAGGCTCTAGGTTAATAGGTTAGTCCAAAAAATAATATAAAATAGCATATTAATGCATATAAAACATCCAAGATAGATAATATAATCGCATGGAACAATAAAAAATTATAGATACGTTGGAGACATATCAAGAATCCCCAAGCTTAATTCCTGCTCGCCCTCGAGTGGGTAAATGATAAAAACAGAATTTTTGATGTGGAATGGTACCTAACATATTTATCCATGTAATTTTCTTCATTGTGGCATGTATGTTCTGATCCATGAGATTGAAAACAAAAGTTTAATATTGACATAAAAACGATAATACTTCAAGCATACTAATAAAGCAATCATGTCTTCTAAAAATAACATGGCCAAAGAAAGCTATCCCTACAAAATCATATAGTCTGGCTATGCTCCATCTTCATCACACAAAATATTCAAATCATGCACAACCCTGATGACAAGCCAAGCAGTTGTTTCATACTATTGGCGTTCTCAAACTTTTTCAACTTTCACGCAATACATGAGCGTGAGCCATGGACATAACACTATAGGTGGAATAGAATATGGTAGTTGTGGAGAAGACAAAAAGAAGGAGATAGTCCCACATCACCTAGGCATATCAACGGGTTATGGAGATGCCCGTCAATAGATATCAATGTGAGTGAATAGGGATTGCCATGCAACAGATGCACTAGAGCTATAAGTTTATGAAAGCTCAAAAAGAAACTAAGTGGGCGTGCATCCAACTTGCTTGCTCATGAAGACCTAGGGAATTTGAGGAAGGCCATCGTTGGGATATACAAGACAAGTTCTATAATGAAAATTCCCACTAGTATATGGAAGTAACAAAATAGGAGACTCTCTATCATGAAGATCATGGTGCTACTTTGAAGCACAAGTGTGGAAAAAGGATAGTAACATTGCCCCTTCTCTCGTTTCTCTCATTTTTTTCTTTTTGAATGGCTTCTTTGGCCTCTTTTTTATTTAGGCTTCATTGACCTCTTTTTTTATTTCCTCACATGGGACAGTGTTTTAATAATGATGATCATCACACTTTTATTTACTTACAACTCAAGAATTTCTACTCGATACTTAGAACAAAAATATGACTCTATATGAATGCCTCCGATGGTGTACTGGGATGTGCAATGACTCAAGAGTGGCATGTACGAAAATTATTAATGGTAGATTTGCCACAAATACTATTTCAACTACATGATCATGCAAAGCAATATGACAATGATGAAGCGTGTCATAATAAATGGAACAGTGGAAAGTTGCATGGCAATATATCTCAGAATGGCTATGGAAATGACATAGTAGGTAGGTATGGTGGCTGTTTTGAGGAAGGTATATGGTGGGTGTATGGTACTGGCGAAAGTTGCGCGGTACTAGAGAGGCTAGCAATGGTGGAAGGGTGAGAGTGCGTATAATCCATGGACTCAACATTAGTCATAAAGAACTCACATACTTATTGCAAAAATCTATTAGTCATTAAGATAAAGTACTACGTGCATGCTCCTAAGGGGATAGATTGGGTAGGAAAATACCATCGCTCGTCCCCGACCGCCACTCATAAGGAAGACAATCAATAAATAAATCATGCTCCAACTTAGTTACATAATGGTTCACCATACATGCATGCTACGGGAATCACAAACCTCAACACAAGTATTTCTACAATACACAATTACTCCACTAGCATGACTCTAATATCACCATCCTCGTATGTCGAAACAATCATAAGGAATCAAACTTCTCATAGTATTCAATGCACTTATATGAAAGTTTTTATTATATCCCTCTTGGATGCCCATCATATTAGGACTAAATTCATAACCTAAGAAAATTATCATGCTGTCTAGAGAGACTCTCAAAATAATATAAGTGAATCTTGAGAGTTCAACAATTTCTATAAAATAAAGCCACCATCGTGCTCTAAAAAGATATAAGTGAAGCACTAGAGCAAAATTGCCTAGCTCAAAAGATATAAGTGAAGCACATAGAGTATTCTAATAAATCATGATTCATGCGTGTACCTCTCAAAAGGTGTGTACAGAAAGGATGATTGTGGCAAACTAAAAAGAAAAGACCCAAATCATACAAGACGCTCCAAGCAAAACACATATTATGTGGTGAATAATAATATAGCCTCAAGTAAATTTACCCATAGACGAAGACGAAAGAGGGGATGCCTTCCGGGGCATCCCCAAGATTAGGCTCTTGGTTGTCCTTGAATATTACCTTGGGGTGCCTTGGGCATCCCCAAGCTTAGGCTCTTGCCACTCCTTATTCCATAGTCCATCAAATCCTTACCCAAAACTTGAAAACTTCACAACACAAAACTCAACAGAACATCTTATGAGATCCGTTAGTATAAGAAAATAAATCACCACTTTATGGTATTGTTGTGAACTCATTCTTTTTTTATATTGGTGTAATATCTACTATATTCCAAGTTCTCCATGGTTCATACCACCCGGTACTACCCATCGATTCATCAAAATAAGCAAACAGCACATAGCAAACAGAATCTGTCAAAAACAGAACAGTCTGTAGAAATCAGAGAACTTCGAATACTTGTGTAACTCCAAACATTATGAAAAATTAGGAAAAACTGGGCAATTTGTATATAAATCTTGCGTAAAAAGTTCATATCAACACGCTTAGGTGAATTATGAAAATTATTTTTTTGGGCGCAAAGTTTCTGTTTTTTCGCAAGATCAAATCAACTATCACTGTACGCCACCCCAAAGTTCTTACTTGGCAACAATAATTAAAACACAAAAACACATCTAACCCGAGTCTAGATGAATTATTTATTGCAAAACAGAACCAAAAAAGAAAGAACAAAAATAAAATTGAGTTGCCTCCCAACAAGCGCTATTATTTAACGCCCTTAGCTAGGCATAAAACATAGATCTAGGTATTTGTCATCTTTGGCATGCAATTCCTTTCTCATCAAATCCTCTAAAACTTGTCTTAACAAATCTATACTTTCTTTTATTTCCTTTCTAGTAGATGAACTTAAATCATGAAAAGGACTTTGACTAGTGATTTTGACATTCATAAACCCGTAATCATGATCATCACCATATATACCATCATACAGAACACGTCTCTCGTTTCTAACGGGTTCTTTCATCATCTTATTCAACCAATACCTATTAAATCCTACATAAATTCCCCTTGTAATCCAATCAAATTCCTCGTAGGTCTCAAGGTACAAAGCTTTAGAGATTTATGAATAGGGAACTCTCCTCCAAAGATTCTTGCTATAAGATTGATAATCCCTAGATTCCAAACTATGCATAGTTTCTTTATCGAGGATATCTTCAATCGGAGGGTGTGCAACATCTTTATTATAGAAAGAAAAAATATCCCTAGCTTCTTGTATTATAAAATCAAATTCTCGCATAAGGATGATGGTGGCAATCTTTTTAGCTATAGGATGATTAATATTGGGAAGTTCGTAAAACACCTTTTGCAAAGTAGGATGGATGTGCACAAATTTTCTTTCTAATTTCTCAACGAGCATAACAATGGCATCTGCATAGCAATTTGTATCGAGAAGAATAGATCTTTTACTAATAGGCATAGATCCCGCACAATCAAAGAATTCTTGAATAACACTTTTTCCAATAATATTACTATCCCCCACGCCAAAAGTTTTTGTTTTGTAATTAGGAGGAGTTTCAGTTTCATCATCCAAAGAACAAGATCCAAGTTTTTCCTCAAGGTTTTCAACAATAACCTCCCCGGATTTAGACATAGTGACAACAAACCAATCTACCAAACGGGCAAGCGAAAAGCAAACGAGAAGACGAATGGAAGAAGGGCAAAAGAAAAAGGCAAATCTTTTTGAAAATCATTTTAGAAGTGGGGGAGAGGAAAACAAGAGGCGAATGTCGAATTAATGCAAGATATGAGAGTTTTATGATGGGTACTTGGTATGTCTTGACTTGGGTAGATCTCACCGGCAACGGCGCTAGAAATTCTTCCTGCTACTTCTTGAGCTTGCGTTGGTTTTTCCCTTTAAGAGGAAAGGGCGATGCAACAAAGTAGAGATAAGTATTTCCCTCAGTTTGAGAACCAAGGTATCAATCCAGTAGGAGAAGAATGCACAAATCACCAATACCTGCACAAAAAATCAAACAACTTGCACCTAACACGATGAAGGGGTTGTCAATCCCTTCACAGTTACTTGCAAAACTGAGATCTGATAGAGATAGATAAACAAAAGTTAAAGTATTTTTGGGTTTTTTGGTTTATAGATCTGAAAGTAAAAGATTGCAAAAAAGTAGGTCGGGAACTAATATGATGGAAAACAGACCCCGGGGGCCATAGGTTACACTAGAGGCTTCTCTCATGAAGGCAAATAATACATTGGGTGAACAAATTACTGTCGAGCAATTGATAGAAATGCACAAAGTTATGACGATATCCAAGGCAATGATAATGCAATATAGGCATCACGTTCGTATCAAGTAGACCGACTCCTGCCTGCATCTACTTCTATTACTCCACACATCGACCGACTCCTGCCTGCATCTAGAGTATTAAGTTCATAAAGAACAGAGTAATGCATTAAGTAAGATGACATGATGTAGAGGAATAAACTCAAGCAATACGATGTAAACCCCATTTTTTTATCCTCGATGGCAACAATACAATATGTACCTCTCTACCCCTACTTTGTCACTGGGTGAGGACACTGCAAGATTGAACCCAAAGCTAAGCACGTCTCCCATTGAAAGAAAAAGCAATCTAGTTTGCCACACCAAACCGATAATTTGAAGAGAAATACAAAGATACCAAATCATGCATATAATAATTTAGAGGAAATTCAAATAATATTCATAGATAAACTGATCATAAATCCACAATTCATCGGATCTTTACAAACACACCGCAAAAGAAGATTACATCAGCTAGATCTCCAAGAACATCGAGGAGAACATGGTATTGAGAATCAAAGAGAGAGAAGATGCCACCTAGCTACTTGCTATGGACCCGTAGGTCTGTGGTGGACTACTCACACTTCATTGGAAGGGCAATAGAGTTGATGTAGATGCCCTCCATGATTGGATCCCCCTTCGGTATGATTCCGGAAAAGGCCCCAAGATGGGATCTCACAGAAACAGAAGGTTGCTGCGGTGGAAAAGTTTTTTCGTGGATGCTTCTGGTGGTTTGGGAATATTTGCAAATATATTGGAGGAAGATCTAGGTCAGCGGGTCACCGAGGGCCCCAGAAGGTAGGGGGCACGCCCTGCCCCCCTGGGCGCGCCCTCCACCCTTGTCACCGCCTCATGGCTCTTCTGACTTGCACTCCAATTCTCTTGGGTGTCTGCTGGTCCAAGAAAAATCATCGTGAAATTTTATTCCATTAGACTCCGTTTAGTATTCCTTTTCTGCGAATCTCAAAAACAAGGAAATAATAGAAACTAGCACTGGGCTCTGGGTTAATAGGTTAGTCCCAAAAATAATATAAAATAGCATATTAATGCATATAAAACATCCAAAACAGATACTATAATAGCATGGAACAATCAAAAGAGATAATATAATAGCATGGTACACAACGCCTAATAATACCATCTACTCCTTTATAAAGATGTGGGTCATCCCAAAAGTAATGTCTTAAATAATAGAAGAATTTTTTCTTTGTTAGTATGTGAAGCTAGGTGGTATGTATTTAGCAACAATATAATTAGCATAGTCAGCATACCAAGGTGTACTATTAGAAACATTTATTGTAGCTAACTGTTCATCACGAATGCTATCATTAATAGGTTGTGGGTCATCAAGAATATTTTCAAGCCTAGACAAGTTATCAACTACGGGGTTCTCTGCTCCTTTCCTATAAGTGATGTGCAAATCAAATTCTTGTAGTAGAAGAACCCACCAGATGAGTCTAGGTTTAGCATCTTTATTTTCCATAAGATATTTTATAGCAGCATGATCGGTGTGAATAGTCACTTTGGAATCAACAATGTAGGATCTAAATTTATCACAAGCAAACACCACTGATAAGAATTATTTTTCAGTAGTAGCATCATTTTGTTGAGCACTGTGTAGAGTTTTACTAGCATAATGGATAACATTTAATTTTTTTATCGAAACTATGTCCTAGAACAACACCAACAACATAGTCACTAGCATCACACATAATCTCAAAAGGCAAGTTCCAATCAAGTGGTTGAACAACAGGTGCAGAAATTAAGGCTTTCTTGAGTGTATCGAAGGCTTCCAAGCAATCATCATCAAAAACAAAAGGAATATCCTTTTGCAAAAGATTTGTAAGAGGCCTAGAAATTTTAGAAAAGTCTTTGATAAATCTCCTATAGAAACCAGCATGACCAAGGAAGCTACGAATACCTTTGATATCTTTAGGTCATGGCATTTTCTCAATTGCATCAACCTTGACTTTGTCCACCTCAATGCCTCTTTCAGATATTTTATGGCCCAAAACAATACCTTCGTTAACCATGAAGTGGCACTTCTCCCAATTCAAGACAAGATTTGTTTGCTCACATCTCTGCAAAACTCGATCAAGATTTCTTAAACAATCATCAAAAGCTTCCCATAAATAGAAAAGTCATCGATGAAAACCTCAACAATCTTTTCACAACAATCAGAGAATATAGCAGTCATACATCTTTAAAAGGTAGCAGGTGCATTACATAGAACAAAAGGCATACCTCTATAAGCATAAATTCCAAAAGGAAAACTAAAAGTGGTCTTTTCTTGATCAGGTTGAGAAACATGTATTTGTGAGAAACCAGAATATCCATCAAGGAAGCAAAAATGTGTGTGCTTAGATAATCTTTCTAGCAATTGATCAATAAAAGGTAGAGGGTAATGATCTTTTATAGTTGCTTTGTTTAATTTTATAAAATCAATTACCATTCTATAGCCTGTGACAATTCTTTGTGGAATAAGTTCATTCTTATCATTAGGAACAACAGTTATACCTCCCTTCTCAGGGAAACAATGAACAATACTTACCCATCTATTATCGGCTATAGGATAGATTATACCTGCTTCCATAAGTTTCAATATTTCCATTCTAACCACTTCTTTCATTTTCGGATTTAACCAACATTGGTGATTAACAACGGGTTTAGCATCAGGTTCCATATTAATCTTGTGCTGACATAGAGTGGGACTAATGCCCTTAAGGTCATCTAGAGTATATCCGATAGCAGCTCAGTGCTTCCTTAGAACTTTCAATAATCTTTCTTCTTCATGTTCTGAAGGGTTAGCACTAATAACAGGATATATCCTTTTCTCATCAAGATAAGCATATTTCAAAGTGTCTGGCAATTGTTTTAATTCAAACACAGGATCACCTTTAGGTGGAGGAGGACCTCCTAGATTTTCAATAGGCAGATTATGTTTAAGCAGAGGTTGTTGTTTGGACAAGATTCTACCTATTTCATTTCTTTCACGCATATGCAAATCATTTTCATGGTCTAAGAAATATTGTTCTAAGGGATCAGTAGGAGGTACATGAATAGAAGCAAGACCAATAATTTCATACTTACTAGGCAAATATTTCTTATGAGGTTTCCTACTAAACTTAGAGAAATTGAACTCATGAGATTCATCACCAAAGCTAACACCGACAGTTTGTCTATCACAATCTATTTTAGCATTGATGGTGTTCAAGAAAGGTCTACCAAAGATAATGGGACAAAAGTCATCTTGTGGGGAACCAAGAACAAGAAAATCAGTAGGGTATTTTATATTCCCACACAAGACTTCACATCTCTAACAATCCCAATTGGTGATATGGTATCTCTATTGGCAAGCTTAGTAGTAACATCTATGTCTTCTATTTCAGCGGGTGCTATATCATTCATCTTCACATAAGGAAAAAGGAATAACACTCACGCTAGCACCTATGTCACATAAACCATGATAACAATGATCTCCTATCTTAACCGAGACAACAGGCATGCCAACAACTGGTCTATGTTTATCTTTTTCATCGGGTTTGGCAATTCTAGCAGCTTCAACACAGAAGTAAATAACATGCCCATCAATATTATCGACCAAGAGATCTTTAACCATAGCAAAACTAGGTTCAACTTTGATTTGTTCAGCTAGTTTAGGTGTGTTCTAATATAACTTTTTTTGACCACAGTTGAAACTTTAGCATGTTCCTTCATCCTAACAAGGAAAGGTGGTTTCTCAATATAAGCTGTGGGAACAACTGGATCAACATTGTAAATGATAGTTTCTTCTTTAGCTTTTACCGGTTATTTAATTTCTTCTTTAATAGGTGGGTGATATTTGAACCACTTCTCCTTAGGGAGATCAACATGAGTAGCAAAAGATTCACAAAAGGAAGCTACTATCTCAGAGTCAAGTCCATATTTAGTGCTAAACTTTTGAAAAGCATCGGTATTCATAAAAAGATTTAACACAATCAAACTTAGGCTCAATACCTGCCTCTTTACCTTCGTTGAGTTCCCAATCTTCAGAGTTGCGTTTAATTCTTTCTAAAATATTCCACTGGAATTCAATAGTTTTTTTCTTAAAAGAACCAGTACAAGAAATATCGAGCATGGATTGATCATTACGAGAAAGCCGAGCATAAAAATTCTGAATAATAATTTCTCTTGAGAGCTCATGATTGGGAGCTACTGGCCAGACTCCCTTCTCCCTGATATATGGTGCAGAAGCAGTGCTCCCCACAGAACTCATATACGGGTCACCTCGGGTAATTGCCTACGATGAAGTCGCGCAAGATCAGCAATGGCATGACGATGCCACGCTCCTCGAGGAAGATCATCTCAGGGTTGTTGTACGTGCTGCACAATATCAGCAAGCCCCGCACCGCTATCACAGCCGCAGGATCCATGCCTAGAGTCTTGAAAAAGGTGACCTTGTTCTTAGGCATGTTTAGTCCGCCAAGGGTTCAAACAAGTTGACACCGAAGTGGGAAGGCCCTTACCGGGTAGTACGTGTTAATAGACCTAGCACAGTTCGTTTGGAGACAAAAGATGGCATCCAAAATGCAAAATGCATGAAACGTTGAGCATCTTCGTAAGTTCTACCCATAAGGCACGGTTGCCGGGCCTTGCCCCGGCAACCTGTTTTATACAAGCATAGTCCCTAGGGCTTGTAACCCTTTGGACAAAGCTAGGCACAGACCCTGTGCATAGATAATAAAACAAAGCGTTGTCACAAACTTGCATGCATGTTTTCTTAAATATGGCTTTATTGTGATTACAATAGTCGTGAGATAAGATGAATAACTTATTATAGAGGGCCATGTGCTGTTATTTCTCCCTCTATCTTTCTTTTTGGTGGTAATAGAAGGATTCTATCGTGGATAAGCTCCCCGGGGAGAAGGATGAGAACAAGCCCACGCACTGGTTCCCGACAACTCGTCCTTATCAGAAATGATAAGGAGAACATCAAACAAAGACAAGTTCATCCTAACACTCCGTGTTGTAGTCACGTTTGAAAAACTTGTACGTAAGGGAAACGTGTTGCCGCCGTCATCTATGCTCCCATCTTTCGATTCAAGTCCACTCGATCAGGATGGTTGCAGTAACATTTGGGGGAAGTAAACAAGGGGCCAACCTTCATCTATGCTCCTAACCCATTTTTGAACCTATCAAACGAGGTTTTGTAGCAGCTGTAATGAGGGCCGACAGGATGCCTTGCCGGAAAGCTTTGTTTTCTTGGAAGTGTTAAAGGATCACCCTTCAACATTGTTGATACAAGCACATGTACCCGGCAAGCGTTTTCCCATTAATACATAGATAAACTAGTACATATCATAAGGAGTACAAACATGGATGGAGGATTACATGATTTAAAGTAAAATTTGGCAAGTACCTATATCTTTTGATTTGAAAAAAGTTAAGTGCCCCATAATGCCTTTCTTGTCCCTCTCCTCCTAGGAGTTGCATCGACAAGGAAAGAGGGCAAAAGGACTGCCTGAGCAGAAGCCCAGCTAGACCCCATCAGGACCAGCAGGATGTAGCCTGACAAGATCGGGAGGGTGCCTCCCCGGCAACGAAGAAGAGGCCGGGGACGGGGAGAGTCGCTAGTCAATGCCCTGGTCACCCCCGCCAGCACCAGAGGGACGCAGCTCGATAGGGACACCGGCAGGGAAGACGAAGCTGGAGTCCACGAGGAAGCCTGCCGGGGTCCAGCTGGAGGAATCGGTGACAACCAGGCCAAACACCCCCGGCAAATCGCGTTGCCGGGGTCCAGCTGCAGATGGTGGTGCTGACGGTGACAGTGCGTCCGGTGCTTAGATGGAGTCTGAGTCGTCGTCTTCGTGCTTGATGACCGGGGACTCCTCGTCACTGTCCTCGCCATTAGTGTCCTACTTGTCGCCATCGCTCGAGGAGGAGCTTTCACCATCGCTCGAGCTCTCCGTGCGGCACCACAACCGAGTAGACGAGCGCCCGAAGACCTTGATGGAGAGCAGATCAGCCTCCATCAGCTTAAAGTAGAGAACATGGCACTCCACAAGGCTGTGGGCGCGAGCAAAAGTCTTCCACCCACGCCGGAGAAGCATGACATGAGCTGCAGGGTACTCAATGTCCACCCGCATGGTGCCGTTGCAGCAACCCCTCATGTGCAGCCTCAACCCGTGCGACTGATCAACCTCCATTACCGTTGCAAAGGGGCGAGGAAGCCGTAGGCAGCTGCGCGGGGGCTCGCGCAGCCTGACGATGAACTCACGTGCCGTGTCCCCCAAGTGAGGAGACGCGACCGATGCACCACCGCGTCCACCTCGTCCCCGAATGCCTCGCCGACCCCGACCACACCCTACGGCTTCACCTTGCGCACTGAATCATGTCGCTGCATCCGGAACAGGGCCAGGAGCACGATGTTGAGAAGAAGCCGTCATCGCCACAGTTGGAGCCCGAGCATGGGCCCTTACCCTCGTCATGCCGGAAGAAAAAACAAGAGGGAAGAAGGAGGAGGCGCGTGGATGAGCGTCTCCATCCCCCTCACGCTCCGTTTTATAGCGGAGCGAGCCTGGAGGGTAGCTCTCCACTACTCTAGGGCGACTGCCTCACTCCTCCAATCTAGCCTATCTGCTCCCCTCATGGCATGCAGATTCATCGGCCGCCCCTTTGTGCCAATCCAGGGCACTACGCCTTCTGCTAAGGCACATGTTCCTGTGCTCTGCGCATCCACCACCAACCTGCGCATAATGCATGCAGCGCGCATGGCGGAAACGATAAGTGTAGTGGATGAGGTGAGATGGCAGTTACCCCCGGTTCACGCGCGGGCACCCTAATAACCCCCATGAACTTCGGCGTCCTCTGGTCTACTGCATGGGTGAATCCACGTCATTTGGACGTCACACGTCTTGTCGGAAGCCTAGAGGTTAACTCAATGCTAGGTTAATGAAGAAGCAAATAAGGTCTCAAAAACACGGACTTCTCTGCGGCAAGATCAGGATGCGATCCTGTGCATTGTTTGGGCCTACCCTAACGATGCCCTATGGCACATATGGACTAGTCCCAGGTGTAGCAATCACTCACGTTTGCTACCCGGACTTGTGCACAGGTGTGCTGTCGATCATCCATCCAGTACCATTGCATGACACAAAGATAAGCCAGAGAAACCACTCGTCGAGAGATCAAGGAGAGCATTAAGAAGATTAAGTTGGAAGGATATCACCTCAGGGAAGCCTCCCTTGCTCGGCAGGAGAGCTTGGCTGTGTCGAGGCTACACCTAAGGAACGAGACCAGTTCGACCCGACAAGGTTTCCGGGGCCGCCAAGATTAGAAACCGCCAGGATCCTTACCGGCAGACCTTCACCCAAGTCATTATCAGTGCGGTGTCAAGCTATCAAGCAACTAGGTGGATCCTGTCAGGTACGTGGCAACATGGTGAGGAAGAGATTAGCTTTATTGACACCCGTCCAGAGGGCGTGTCAAACACCGCCTGAACCCACTACGTAGAAGAGGGGTATCTTATATCTCAGTCTTGAAGATATGCAAGAGGCAAAGAAATCTATGAAGAAAAAAGGTATTGAAGCAGAGGATGTTAAAAATTTACCACCTATTGAAGAACTACATGGGCTTGATACACCACCACCGCCTAAGATGGTAGAGGTAAATTAATGATAGTGATAATCCTCATAATAAAAATCCTAGCAATGCCTCTATGAGTTTGATAATTACATTAGAAAGCAAGATCACTTCAATGCAAATGTTTTGAAACAATTGAAATACAACTCGAATATGATTGCTCGCTTGAGTGACTTGTTATTTAGAATCTCAAATGATGTTAGAGGTGTAGGAAAGCATGCTTCTATGATTCAAACTCAATTAGAACACGTTCCTAAATCTCGAAGAGAGTTGGTTGATGAAATGAACAATAATATAAGTGACTTTGCTGTTAGGGTAGCAAATAGAGGATGTAAAATGACTCAGGAACAACTTTATCCTGAGGGACACCCAAAGAGAATTGAAAAAGACTCTGAAAGAATTAACAATGATGCACCTAGTCCTTCTAAAAAGAAAAAGAAGAAGAAACATAATAGGACTTTACCTGCCTCTAGTGAAATTGAAGTAGAAAAACCTCCTGATAATGATAATGAAGTATCTATCTGTGATGCTGAAACGCAATCTGGTAGTGAACACTCACCTTCTGATAATGAAAAAGATAATGATGAGGTTAATGAAGACACTCAAACAAATAATAAAGAACCACACAATGATGTTGAGATAGAACCAGTTGTTGATATTGATAACCCACAACGCAAAAATAAAATATATGACAAAAGAACTTTGTTGCTAGAAAACACGGTAAGGAAAGAGAACCATGAGTTCAAAGACCTATGCCCTTTCCACCTAAGTCAACTAAAGAGAAAGATGATGACGAATTTGAACCCTTTGCTGAAATGCTGAGCCCAGTCTTTTTGCGTACTCGCTTGATTGATATCTTAAAATGCCTCATGCAAAGTATATGAAAGACATCATCACCAATAAGAGAAAAATACTAGAAGCTGAAATCTACACCATGCTAGCTAATTATACTTTTAAAGTGGAGTACCTAAAAATTTGGAGATCCAGGAATACCATCCATGCCTTGCTCCATCAAAAGGAATTATGTGAAAACTGCTTTATGTGATTTGGGAGCTGGTGTTAGTGTTATGCCTTTCTCTTTATATAAAAGACTTGATTTGAATAAACTCACACGTACTGAAATATCTTTGCAAATGGATGACAAATCAACCGCCATACCTATCAGTATTTGTGAGGAAGTGCCCGTTGTTGTTGCTAATGTTACCATTTTGACTGACTTTGTTATACTTGAGATGCCCGAGGACGACAACATGTCGATTATCCATGGTAGACCCTTCTTAAATACTGCAGGGGCTATTATTGATTGCAATAAAAGCAAGATCACTTTTCATATCAATGGTAATGAGCATACGGTGCACTTTCCGAAGAAACAATTCCAAGTGAATGGTATTAACGTTATTGAAAAATCTCTGACAATCACTATTGGGAGTTTTCAACTACCTCTACCTACTGTTAAAAAGAAATATGAAATGCTTATTGTTGGGGACATTCATATCCCCGTTGAGGTAACTTAGTGATTTACGAAAGTTCTTCGGTTCATGCTAATGGAAAGTGGTTGTTAATAAGACTTGATCAACCTTATTAATGGATCATTTTTGAGAGGTATGAAGTTGATGAATTTACTGAGCACTACCTTATGTCCATAACTTTTTTTTCTGTTTTTATTAGTTAAATAAAATAAAATACCATGCTTTGCTTGTTTTCTGAGTTTTCCATGCAGTAAAAAATGACCCAAAAATAATAGTTCTCATAATGCTCTGAAAACTTAATATGATTTTTTTTCTGAATATTTAAAAACTTCTGGTGCAAATAATATCAGAGGGGGGGGGGGTGCACCAGGTGGGCACAACCCACTTGGGTGCGCCAGGACCCCCAAGCGTGCCCTGGTGGGTTGTGGTCCCCACATGGGCCCCCTCACTTACCTCTTCTTCCCACAGCACCACATTCCTCTATAAAAAATCACCATTGCTTGTCGGCGTTCCAGATACGGGGGTACCTAGACTTGCCTGCCCGCGGCCCACTACGTGGCTCCATCGACGGCCTGGTACGGCCTAGCTCTAGCATCAACTGCTCAAGACCCTCGTGAGGGGCCAAGCCTCGCGAGGCGGATGACGCCAAGACCCCCGAGGGATCGGCCTCCTCAGGCTGGCTCCCGAGGGGCGGAGAGTTCTATGCAAGGTGCACCTCACGAGGCTCAGCTGACGTGAGCCAAGACAACCACGGCCAGGCGGGCGGCAACGGGCGCAGAGCGCCAGTTTCCTCTTTGGTGCAAAGGAGGCAGGCGGCAGGCGCGGAGTCCCGAGGAATCAACCAAAGGTTTCCATTCTGGTGCAACAAGACCAACACTGCTAGGACGGCAGGACAGAGGTCATCGCCGAGGCCACCGCATCGTCACGACCAGAAGCTTTTTGCAGGCGAAGACCACTTTAGGCAGGATAGGATGTACTACTTGCCCCCCTTCAAATCTGGCCGTTGTGGGATCCCTTCCCGCCAACATTTGGGAAGAGGACCAAGGCCACTATAAATAGGACTTAGCCACCAAAGAAGGGGGAGAGACGAACAGAGCAAAGCCAAAGCCCCTCACTAGCTCTCTCGAGCTCAAGAACACCTCACCTCCTGAGGCCAGTTCATCCATTGTACTAGTTCATCCTCCGCCCTTCGAGGCAATCCACCAAAACGCTGGAGTAGGGTATTACACCGCAAGGTGGCCCGAACTAGGATAAACTGATGTGTCTCTCCGTCCCTTTGTGCTCGACGTGCTAGGCTTAGGAGGATCGCGAGTAGGCAGGCTGGGTAGGTTGAGATCTCTGCACACACCCCAGAGTTGAAACCAATCAAGGGTTTGCGGAACCCGAAATCTGACATTTGGCGCGCCAGGTAGGAGTGCATCGGGGATCCACTACTCCGTCTGTCACATCACGCCATCGGCTTCGATGTCGGGCGCTCCTTCATCCGCTAGACCGTCGTGCGCCTTTGAGGGGGCCGAGGGCTCCACGCTTTCACCCCTTCCTTGCGACGAGTGGATTGGCCACCTAAGTTCAAGCCAGAGATGTCGCCATGCAACGACGGTGCGGCGGACTCGGATGGCTTCCTCCAGGCGTACGAGGAGGCAATCTGGGTGGACGGTAGAGATGACAAGGTGAAGGCCAACTGGCTCCCCATGGCCCTCATATGCGCACTACGCGCCTAGCTACTCAACCTGTCGACCTCTTTTGTGGCCTCCTGGGAGGAGCTGTGTAGCCTCTTTGTTGCACGCTTCGCGGTGCCGGCGCCTCCTGTCATTGCAGCTCTCCTAGGTGGCTCCTAGGCACAACCCTCTAACTGGCAGATCAAGCAGTTCTACCACCAAGTGAGCGCTGCCCAGTTGAGCCCCAGGTCCCCTCTGGGCTGGGCAACGCTTAAGGCCGACCTCGCCTTTGGACCAGAAGATCATCCAGCAACCACAGTGGGAGCAGGCGCGCTCCCGATGCTCTGCACCCCCACCACCGGCAACGTGGCGGTCACCAAGACCATCATCGACGGCGGACCTAGCCTCAATGTTCTCTCCACGGAGGCATTCGGCCTACTACACGTGCCCCCCGACCAGCTCCGCCCCACCAAGCTCTTCTCCGGGGTCGGTAGTGGCTTCACCAACCCCTTGGGGCAAATCCATCTCCCTGTCACCTTCGGGACCCGCGACAACTACCACACTGAGCTCATCGACTTCGACATCGCCAGGATCGCCCTGCCATACAACGCCATCCTTGGGTACCCTGCTCCGGCCAAGTTCATGGTGGTAACTCATCCAGCCTACAACCTCATGAAGATGCCAGGTAGTAATGGTGTCCTCACGGTGGCTGGGGACACCAAGGATGCGCTGCAGGCTCTCAAGCTTGCCTTCAGGTCTGCAACATCTGCGCTACCTAGCGAGAAAGGGGGATCTGAGGCCCTAGGGGCAGCACCGTCCAAGAAGAAGCAGCTGTTCTCCCAAGACTGAGCTGAGACGAAGCAAGTGCCTGTCCACGAAGATGGAGCGTTGGCCGCCACACTCACCATAGGAGCTGGCCTGCCTCAGGACCAAGAGAAAGCGTTGGTCGACTTCTTGTGAGACAACAAGGATGTATTCGCATGGGAGCCAAAGACTTGGTCGGGGTACCAAGGGAAATAATCGAGCACCACCTGAAGTTATGCCCAAACGTGCGCCCAGTGAAGCAGAAGGCCCGCCGCCAGTCCATCGAGAAGAAGGCATTCATTTCCCAAGAAACCCGCAAGCTGCAGGATGCTGGGGTCATCAGGGAGGTATGGTACCCACAATGGCTGCAAACCCAGTTGTCGTCCCCAAGAAAGGAGGGAAGGAATGAATGTGTGTCGACTTCACCAACCTCAACAAGGTTTGCCTTCAGGATCCCTTCCCACTTCCTTGCATCGACCAGATCATTGACTCCACCGTTGAGTGCGACCAATTGTGCTTTTTGGATGTCTTCTCAGGCTACCACCAGATCAAGATTGCCGTGCAAGATGTGGAGAAGTGTCACATCCCTAGTCTGGTATGACTTAGACTAGCTAGCTATTTGTGCATCATATTTAAATTTCATTTAATTTGAAATGAGGATTGGTGGAAACCCTCAGAATCATTTTTGAAAATGACCCAAATAAAAATTTCTCCAAAAGGGTCCAAGAAAATGCTCATGTTGCCCTCTGAAAATATTGGACAGAGATAAAAATCAAAACAATATTTTTAGGAGCTCATGGACATTTATTTTGGCCATTTGGATTAATTCAATAAATAATTGCATTGGAAATATATTTCTATATATATGAAATATGGTCCAAAAATTATGCCAATTATAAAAGAGCTCTGGAATAATATATCTAGCTCCTGCAAAAATTGGCATAAGGAAATTAAATGATTTAATATATTTATTAAATCAAAACAAAGGTCAGAAAAATTAGAAAACAAAAATAAAAGAAGGAGGGGCTTACCTGGGCCTCCCCTCCCCTGCGCAGCCCAGCAGCAGCAGGCCGGCCCAGCCAGGAGGCGGCCCAGCCCGCCTGGCCCCCCTCCTCTGTCGTCTTCCCCCCCGACAGGGGAACGGCGTGTGCCCGACGCTTGCCGGCACGCGCGCGCGCCACCTCCCCCCCTGCTGGCCACCTCCTGCTTCCTTCTCTTGCCCTCGATGCCCCGGACGAAGCCACGCAGCTGCCCCGCACCGCTCTCACTCTCCCTCGCCCTCCTCCTC
>NC_041389.1:178353516-178363871 GCF_002162155.2 Triticum dicoccoides | reverse complement strand
CTCTCTCTCTCACCCGAGAACCACCGCCGCCGCCGTTCGCCATAGCCATCACCACCGACCTCCCCTCGCCTCCCCGACACACGCGGAAGCTCCGCTCCTCCGCCCTGAAGCTCCCCGTCAAGCCGTGCCCCTCCGGATGCCCCGTGGAGCCGTCGCCGTCGCCAAATTCGCCTCCGGCCGCCGTGGATCCTCGCCGGCGATTCGGAAGCTACCGGGCATCCCCGACCTCGCCCTCGCGCTCGCTGGTTCCGCGGTGAGCCCCCGCACCGAACCCCCTCCTCCCCGTGTCCGTTTGCCCCGTCTAGGCCTTAGCTCCGCCATGGCCGAAGCTCGCCTCCGCTCGAGCTTGTCGCCGGCGTTGCTCCGGCGACCTTTTGGCCACGCCAGTGCACCTAGCACTCTCGCCGCACCTCGTAGTGCCCCGCTAGCACTTTAGTTCGTGCGTTTGCACGCCGCAGCCGCGCCCCCGAACACAGCCGAACTCCGGCGGCCGCCCCGAGCTTCGCTCCGGCGAGCTCCGGTGCCCCCGCAGCCCCCCATCAGCTCCCCTGGTTGCGGATGACGACGGGCTACGCCCCGGTGGTCTTCGCGCGACCAAACGCCGCCTGTAGCGCAAGTCCGGCGAGTCGCCGCCGCGCTAATGGTCGCCGCCGGCCAGAACTCCGGCGGGCTGTCGTGGTTTTGCCAATTAGGCACTAATCCCCACCTAGTGACGCTGACCAGTGGGCCCAGGGATTAGTCAAAGCTAATCAGCCCGGGGTTTGACTCGGGGTTAACCCCAGTGTCACTGACGTGTGGATCCCACACGTCAGGTTTGACCCTGGACAGCCGCGTTGACCCGCTGACGTCGTGCTGACATCATGCTGGCGCAGTATATAATTTCTGGATTTAAATTTAATCAGAAAATTCCAGAAATTGATTTAAACTTCAAAAATTCATAGCAATTCAACCGTAACTCAGATTAAAATAATTTATATATGAAAAATTATCAGAAAAATGCAATGTTTCCATCTGTACTAGTTTCATGCATGACAAACCAACTTATACATGCTGAATATGAGAAAACACATTATGGCATATTAAGAGACTTATTTTTGGAGTTGCATTTGAACCTTTTGTTCAAATGGACTTCATTCAATTGAATACTAGTTGCATTAGCTCAAACAGCATCACATCTACATGCCATGTTCATGCATCATATTGTTGCATATGATTGTGTTTTGATTGCCGGCACCGTTCCTTCTCGATAGGTCCTACTCCGGAGACGTTCCAGAGTACCTGTCTGTGAAGCAGTGCCTCCCTTGTTGATTTACCAGGCAAGCAAACCCCCTTGTTCATTTCGATAAAACCCTACTCTCTCGCTCCTGCTCTCAGTTATTGCATTAGGACAACAACGATTCATCTGCTACTTTGTGCTGCGGTAGTTGAACCCATTCCTCTGCATGACCTGTCATTGCCACAGTAAATAGTTGAAACCCACTAGCATGTGTAGGAGTTGATTGAAGCCATTGTTGTGTTTCTACCATGCTATGCCTGCTATTGCTTAGAGTTGTGTCAGGTCTGATTCATTGGGAATGAATTGGAGTGTTACGATATGTTCTGATGCTGAGAGTGAAGTGTGTGAACACGATTTGGTAAAGGTAGCGGTGAGAGGCCGTGTAGGAGTACATGGTGGGTTGTCTCACTGGAACCGTCCTTAAGCACTGAGTTCTATGTATGTTGTCCAATGACTCGATACTACCACACATTGGGTTCCGGTAGCTCGACCCCTCTCGACTTATTAACCAACTTGGTCTCTGTCCAGGAGTCGCAACTAGTTTCTGGTGTTTGTAGGTAGTGCTATTTTTCTACCAAGTGGTACCCGGCAGGGTGGGCTTGGGACAGACTAGGCACACGTGGCCTGGTGTACCGAGTGGCACCCGGTTGGTGGGCTCGGGAACCCTGCTCACATCGTTTGGGGCCGTGAGCGACACCCCGGCCGGATCTCCTTGCGGATGGAACCCGAATAGGAGATAAACCTGGACTAGAGTCTTGTGTGGTTAGTCAGGTCGTGGCCGACACCCTCGCCAGGCTTCCGCTTGAAGGTTGCCGAGATACATGACGTGTACATGGCGGTAAGTGGCGAGAGCGTGTGTGAAGAAGTACACCCCTGCAGGGTTAACATGATCTATTCGAATAGCCGGGTCCGCGGTTATGGACTTCTTGGATGCTTACATGGTACATAGACAACTTGAAGTGGATACCCTAAAATGCTCAACACATGTGTGAGTGCTATGGATGGCCTTCTCGTAGGGAGACGGGGATGAATCCATAGTAGTGTATTGTGTGGTGATTAGTGGACTCGTGTACGTTGTTTCACCTCAAGAGTTTCTGGTAGTCGTAGATTAGGATAGGCACAGAGTCAAAGCTGGCTTGCTGCAACTAAACCCCACATTACCCTCTTGATACAAATGCATGTATGATAGGGTCTGATGTAAGTCTTGCTGAGTACCGTTGTACTCATGTTGCTTTATTTATGTTTTTGCAGCGGAGACTTCGGTCTTACTAGTGTTCTCGTGGACTTCGACTAGTAGCTAGTACCTCAGCTACGATCTTGATCGGATGTTGTAGATAGTCAGGCTCTTCAGCCTTTTTCATTTGTAGATGTCTGTACCCAGACATGTAATGCTTCCGCTTGTTGCTTGTATGCTCTGTATGATGGTTCTTGTGACCCCTGTTTGCAATAATTGCTATGACGGCTCTTCTGAGCCTTTATCTATATGAGTTGTTGAGTTATGCTGTGATGCCATGTTGTACAGCGCATACTTGCATGTTATGCGTACGTGTAATGTGTATTGCTATGTGTGGGATCTGACTATCTAGTTGTTTATTCTTAGTAGCCTCCCTTACCGAGAAATGTCTCCTAGTGCTTCCACTGAGCCCTGGTAGCTTGCTACTGCTCCGGAACACTTAGGCAGGCCGGCATGTGTCCTTCTTCGATCCTGTGTCTGTCCCTTCGGGGAAATGTCACGTGATGAATACCGGAGTCCTGCTAGCCCGCTACAGCCCAGTTCACCGGAGTCCTGTTAGCCCAGTGCTACAGCCTGGATTCACTCGCTGATGACCGACACGTTCGATGCTGGGTCATGGATGCCTGTCCCTGTAAGTTAGTGCCACTTTGGGTTTACGACTAGCCATGTCAGCCCGGGCTCTTTATCATATGGATGCTAGCGACACCATCATATACGTGTGCCAAAATGCGCAAACGGTCCCGGGCAAAGGTAAGGCGACACCCGTGGGGATACCATGCGTGAGGCCGCAAAGCGATATGAGGTGTTACATGCTAGATCGATGTGGCATCGAGTCGGGGTCCTGACAGCTTTGGTATCAGAGCCTGACTGCCTGTAGGATTACCAAGCCATACTGGTCGAAGTTGAGTCTAGAAATTCTTTAGTTATATAAGGGAATTGATTGTGGGATGGAACGTAAGGCTCTTTTTACTCCTTTACCTCATGGCCTTCTGATCTGAGTCATCCTATCTTTCCGACGGGGTTAAGGAACTAGGCTTCTCCTCCGTCTATCAGGATCACGTGTTACTACTCCGTAGTTCCATAGGATTGGTTGATCAGAGTCATACCCCAGTTTCGAGTACTTCCGGTGTAGTCTGTTTAGTACTATCCCAAAACCTTGAGTGGTGATGATGAGTATGTTACCACCCCATGTTTAGTAGGATGTCTCATTCTGAGCATTTTACTGCCGTTATGCTGCCGGATTTTCCCTAGGGGTTCGAGTGATACTAATTCCTTGTCCTACATTCTACAGTCCATAGTTGTTGCTGATTCCGTCCTTGATTCGTTTCTCAGGATGTCATCAGCCAAGGGAAGTTCCGTTGCTCGTAACCAGAATCACGGAGATGGTAGGGATGAGGATCCTCCC
This sequence comes from Triticum dicoccoides, assembly GCF_002162155.2. Taxonomy (NCBI): domain Eukaryota; kingdom Viridiplantae; phylum Streptophyta; class Magnoliopsida; order Poales; family Poaceae; genus Triticum; species Triticum dicoccoides. Next base: position 178,359,956 of record NC_041389.1, on the reverse strand, counting down.
GACCAGCCTTCGTTGACAGAGTTCATGCTAGAGATGGAAAGGAACAAGCGTGAGTCCAACCACTTGTTGGCACGTATCGAGGAGAACACCGCACATCAGTCCAACAAGTCTGTGACCATTCATGACTTCATTCGCTTGCACCCACCTACCTTTCATCATTCCATCGAGCCACTCGATGTAGATGATTGGCTCCGTAGCATCACCCATAAGCTGCGTTCCGCGAACGTAGCTGAAGATGACAAGGTCACTTGTGCCACATATCACCTGGAAGGTCCTGCTAGTCTTTGGTGGCAGAACTATGAGGCTATGCTTCCAGATGGCCAGATTCCTACCTGGAAGGATTTCACTGAGGCTTTTCGCGAGCATCACATTCCCCAAGCCCTCCTTGATCGCAAGAGAGAGGAGTTCTGTAGTTTCACCCAGAGTAAGATGGCTGTTGATGCTTATAGCAGAGAGTTCGAGAACCTCGCCCGTTATGCCACAGAAGAAGTGTCCACGGATGCTAAGAAGCAGGCTAGGTTCCGGAAGGGTCTCAACCCCAAGTTGCGTCGTGATCTCCACCTGCATCATTGTGATACATTCCAAGCCCTTGTGAACAAGGCCATCAATGCAGAGACAGCTCAACTCACTTACGAGGAGTCTCGTAAGCACACCCGTGATTTGGGATCCTCCTCTGGCTCTAGTTCCCAGAAACGCCAGATTTGGGTTCCAAACTCCGCTCTTCCTTCCGGTTATACACCGAGGTCATCTCATGTGGTGCCTCCTCCAGCTCAGTCGTATGATCCACCCAGGCCTACTGGTAGACCGCTTGTCAGTGTGGGTCCCCGTCCAACCTCAGGGACTTGCTTCACATGCGGGAAGCCAGGACACTATGCACGTGACTGCTCTCAGACTAGTTATGCTCCACCCCAGCCCGAGAAGACTGTTGGCTGTATTAAGCCATCACGCAAGGTGATCAGTGTTAAGTCAGCCCCCACTGAACGTGGATGTGTGCATCACGTCTCAGCTAAAGACTCTCATGATGATCCGGATGTCGTTCTTGGTACACTCCTTGTCAATTGTCACCCAGCATCAGTTCTATTCGATACTGGAGCATCTCACTCCTTCATTTCTGAAGGCTATGCTCGTTTGCACGACATGTCATTTTGCGATATGCCAACTCCGCTTGAAATCCAAACCCCAGGGTCTAGATGGCAGACCACCAGAATCAGCCATGGTAACGAAATCCTTGTTGATAGAATTGTATTCCTTGCATCACTTGTAGCCCTCAAGTCCTCAGATATTAACATCATCTTGGGTATGGACTGGATGACAGCTCATCATGCCAAGATTGATTGTTACACAAGATCTGTTCAGCTTACACACCCGTCTGGCAAGATAGTCACCGTCTCCACTAGAGTTGCAAAGCGTCAGCTCTATTCTCTTAATGCCAGCCCTCTTCCAGACCTTGAAGATATCCCGGTAGTCCGTGACTTTCCGGATGTCTTTCCAGAGGAACTGCCAGGTGTTCCACCTGACAGAGATGTAGAGTTCGTCATAGATCTTATCCCAGGAACAGCTCCAATCTCCCGGAGACCTTACAAGATGGCACCCTTAGAACTAGCCGAGCTTAAGAAACAACTCGATGAGTCCTTGCAAAAGGGTTTCATCCGTCCTAGTTCTTCTCCTTGGGCTTGCCCCGTCCTTTTCGTCAAGAAGAAGGATGGTACGGACCGGATGGTCGTTGATTATCGTCCCGTTAATTTGGTCACGATCAAGAACAAGTATCCGCTCCCCAGGATCAACGACCTGTATGATCAGCTCGCTGGATCCTCAGTCTTCTCCAAGATGGATTTAAGGTTAGGCTACCATCAAATCAAGATCAGAAACGGGGACATTCCCAAGACAGCTTTTGTCACTCGTTATGGCCAGTACGAGTACACCGTCATGTCCTTTGGCCTAACCAATGCCCCATCCACATTCTCCCGCTTGATGAACTCGATCTTCATGGAGTACTTAGATAAGTTCGTCGTGGTTTACCTCGATGATATTCTTATTTACTCGAAGAACGAGGAAGAGCATGCCGAACATCTTAGACTTGTGTTAGAAAAACTCAGAGAGCACCGCCTTTATGCCAAGTTCTCCAAGTGTGAATTTTGGTTGCCAGAAGTGACCTATTTAGGCCACGTAATCTCTGGTAAGGGCATTGCTGTCAATCCCGAGAGAGTTCAAGCCGTTCTCGATTGGACTCCACCTGAGACTGTTAAACAAGTTAGGAGTTTCCTTGGTCTAGCCAGCTATTGTCGCCGCTTTGTTGAAAACTTCTCCAAAGTAGCCAAACCCCTCACGGAACTTCTCAAGAAAGATAAAAAGTTCGAGTGGTCCCCACAGTGTGAGTACAGTTTTCAGGAACTGAAAAGACGCCTGACTTCTGCTCCCATACTTGTGCCACCGGATTTCACTAAAGACTTTATTATCTACTGCGACGCCTCACGACAGGGACTAGGTTGCATTCTTATGCAGGATCGTCATGTGATTGCCTATGCATCCCGACAGTTGCATCCACATGAGGAGAATTACCCTACACATGATCTAGAGCTTGCAGCCGTAGTCTATGCTCTCAAGACCTGGCGACATTACCTCCTTGGCAAACGTTGCGAGATCTACACCGATCACCAGAGTCTCAAGTATATCTTCACCCAACCAGATTTGAACCTTAGGCAAAGACGTTGGTTGGAGTTGATCACAGATTATGATCTAGGGATTACCTACACCCCAGGCAAAGCCAATATCATGGCTGATGCTCTAAGCCGTAAATCCTATTGCAACAATCTCATGTTGCAGCAAGGCCAACCACTTCTCCATGAGGAATTCTGTAAGCTTAATCTTCACATTGCTCCTCACGGATTCCTTTCTACCTTGGTGGCGAAACCTACCCTTGTGGATCTTATCATAGAAGCCCAGAAGCATGATACAGGGATTACCCGGATCAAGAGAAACATTAAGAAGGGAGTTGGTGGATGTTTCTCTATGGATGATCGTGGTGTTGTTCTCTTTGAGAATCGCTTGGTGGTTCCCAAGAAGCAACATCTTCGTCAGTTGATTCTTAAGGAGGCGCATGAATCTCCTCTCACAATTCATCCCGGTAGCACTAAGATGTATCAGGACCTACGCCAGAGGTTCTGGTGGACTAGGATGAAGAGAGAAATCGCTGAGTTCATTGCTAAATGTGACGTATGTCGTCGCGTTAAGGCAGAGCATCAAAGACCTGCTGGCACCCTTCAGCCCTTAGCTATTCCTGAATGGAAATGGGATAAAGTTGGTATGGACTTCATCACCGGCTTTCCCAGGACCAAGAGAGGGAATAATGCTATCTTCGTAGTCATTGATCGTCTTTCCAAAGTGGCTCACTTCCTCCCTGTTCGAGAGAGTATCACTGCTAGTCAGCTTGCTGACTTATATATTTCTCGAATAGTGTCACTCCATGGTGTTCCACTAGAGATCAATTCGGACCGTGGCAGTCTTTTCACTTCTCATTTCTGGGAGAGTTTCCAAACTGCCATGGGAACCCATCTTTCCTTCAGTACCGCTTTCCACCCTCAGTCAAGTGGTCAGGTGGAACGGGTCAATCAAATTCTCGAAGACATGCTCAGAGCTTGCGTTATCTCATTCGGTATTGATTGGGAGAAATGTCTTCCTTTCGCCGAGTTTGCTTATAACAATAGCTACCAATCCAGCCTCAAGAAAGCTCCTTTTGAGGTTCTCTATGGACGAAGATGTCGAACACCTTTGAACTGGTCAGAAACCGGTGAAAGACAATTCTTTGGACCGGATATGATCCAGGAGGCAGAAGAGCAAGTCCGCATCATTCGTGAGAATTTGAAAACAGCCCAGTCTCGTCAGAAAAGTCAGTACGATCGTCATCATAAGGATATGACTTATGAAATTGGCGACCAAGCTTACCTTCGGGTTACTCCTTTGAAGGGTACCCATCGTTTCGGTATCAAGGGCAAGTTGGCTCCTCGTTACATTGGTCCCTTTCGCATTCTCGCTAAACGAGGAGAGGTTGCCTACCAGTTGGAACTACCCCCACATCTTTCTCGAGTTCATGATGTCTTCCACGTCTCTCAACTCAGGCGTTGCTTCTCGGATCCTATTCGCGGAGTGGACCACGAAACGCTTGATCTCCAAGATAACCTCACATACCGAGAGTACCCGGTTCGCATTCTTGATCAAGCAGAGCGTGTTACCCGACGTCAGAACATCAAGTTTCTCAAAGTTCAGTGGTCTCATCATTCCGAGAGAGAAGCTACTTGGGAGCGAGAAGATCGTCTTCGACTGGAGTACCCCGCTTTCTTTCCGTCGACCCCTGAATCTCGGGACGAGATTCTTTCAAGTGGGGGCGAGTTGTCACATCCCTAGTCTGGTATGACTTAGACTAGCTAGCTATTTGTGCATCATATTTAAATTTCATTTAATTTGAAATGAGGATTGGTGGAAACCCTCAGAATCATTTTTGAAAATGACCCAAATAAAAATTTCTCCAAAAGGGTCCAAGAAAATGCTCATGTTGCCCTCTGAAAATATTGGACAGAGATAAAAATCAAAACAATATTTTTAGGAGCTCATGGACATTTATTTTGGCCATTTGGATTAATTCGATAAATAATTGCATTCGAAATATATTTCTATATATATGAAATATGGTCCAAAAATTATGCCAATTATAAAAGAGCTCTGGAATAATATATCTAGCTCCTGCAAAAATTGGCATAAGGAAATTAAATGATTTAATATATTTATTAAATCAAAACAAATGTCAGAAAAATTAGAAAACAAAAATAAAAGAAGGAGGGGCTTACCTGGGCCTCCCCTCCCCTGCGCAGCCCAGCAGCAGCAGGCCGGCCCAGCCAGGAGGCGGCCCAGCCCGCCTGGCCCCCCTCCTCTGTCGTCTTCCCCCCGACAGGGGAACGGCGTGTGCCCGACGCTCGCCGGCACGCGCGCGCGCCACCTCCCCCCTGCTGGCCACCTCCTGCTTCCTTCTCTCACCCTCGATGCCCCGGACGAAGCCACGCAGCTGCCCCGCACCGCTCTCACTCTCCCTCGCCCTCCTCCTCTCCCCCTGCTCTCTCTCTCACCCGAGAACCACCGCCGCCGCCGTTCGCCATAGCCATCACCACCGACCTCCCCTCGCCTCCCCGACACACGCGGAAGCTCCGCTCCTCCGCCCTGAAGCTCCCCGTCAAGCCGTGCCCCTCCGGATGCCCCGTGGAGCCGTCACCGTCGCCAAATTCGCCTCCGGCCGCCGTGGATCCTCGCCGGCGATTCGGAAGCTACCGGGCATCCCCGACCTCGCCCTCGCGCTCGCTGGTTCCGCGGTGAGCCCCCGCACCGAACCCCCTCCTCCCCGTGTCCGTTTGCCCCGTCTAGGCCTTAGCTCCGCCATGGCCGAAGCTCGCCTCCGCTCGAGCTTGTCGCCGGCGTTGCTCCGGCGACCTTTTGGCCACGCCAGTGCACCTAGCACTCTCGCCGCACCTCGTAGTGCCCCGCTAGCGCTTTAGTTCGTGCGTTTGCACGCCGCAGCCGCGCCCCCGAACACAGCCGAACTCCGGCGGCCGCCCCGAGCTTCGCTCCGGCGAGCTCCGGTGCCCCCGCAGCCCCCCATCAGCTCCCCTGGTTGCGGATGACGACGGGCTACGCCCCGGTGGTCTTCGCGCGACCAAACGCCGCCTGTAGCGCAACTCCGGCGAGTCGCCGCTGCGCTAATGGTCGCCACCGGCCAGAACTCCGGCGGGCTGTCGTGGTTTTGCCAATTAGGCACTAATCCCCACCTACTGACGCTGACCAGTGGGCCCAGGGATTAGTCAAAGCTAATCAGCCCGGGGTTTGACTCGGGGTTAACCCCAGTGTCACTGACGTGTGGATCCCACACGTCAGGTTTGACCCTGGACAGCCGCATTGACCCGCTGACATCGTGCTGACGTCATGCTGGCGCAGTATATAATTTCTAGATTTAAATTTAATCAGAAAATTCCAGAAATTGATTTAAACTTCAAAAATTCATAGCAATTCAACCGTAACTCAGATTAAAATAATTTATATATGAAAAATTATCAGAAAAATGCAATCTTTCCATCTGTACTAGTTTCATGCATGACAAACCAACTTATACATGCTGAATATGAGAAAACACATTATGGCATATTAAGAGACTTATTTTTGGAGTTGCATTTGAACCTTTTGTTCAAATGGACTTCATTCAATTGAATACTAGTTGCATTAGCTCAAACAGCATCACATCTACATGCCATGTTCATGCATCATATTGTTGCATATGATTGTGTTTTGATTGCCGGCACCGTTCCTTCTCGATAGGTCCTACTCCGGAGACGTTCCAGAGTACCTGTCTGTGAAGCAGTGCCTCCCTTGTTGATTTACCAGGCAAGCAAACCCCCTTGTTC
>NC_041389.1:178352800-178353270 GCF_002162155.2 Triticum dicoccoides | reverse complement strand
GATTCATCTGCTACTTTGTGCTGCGGTAGTTGAACCCATTCCTCTGCATGACCTGTCATTGCCACAGTAAATAGTTGAAACCCACTAGCATGTGTAGGAGTTGATTGAAGCCATTGTTGTGTTTCTACCATGCTATGCCTGCTATTGCTTAGAGTTGTGTCAGGTCTGATTCATTGGGAATGAATTGGAGTGTTACGATATGTTCTGATGCTGAGAGTGAAGTGTGTGAACACGATTTGGTAAAGGTAGCGGTGAGAGGCCGTGTAGGAGTACATGGTGGGTTGTCTCACTGGAACCGTCCTTAAGCACTGAGTTCTATGTATGTTGTCCAATGACTCGATACTACCACACATTGGGTTCCGGTAGCTCGACCCCTCTCGACTTATTAACCAACTTGGTCTCTGTCCAGGAGTCGCAACTAGTTTCTGGTGTTTGTAGGTAGTGCTATTTTTCTACCAAGTGGTACCCGG